>NC_142606.1:25734629-25894733 GCF_041222555.1 Hakea prostrata
ATAAGCCTCTAATAGTTTACGTCTACCAGTGTGTATGTGAATCCTGAGTCCCCCCCTCACCTCGTAGGTAAGTAAGGTTTATATAGGGTGTACCTTCGAATCTCCTTCGTTGGATGCACTTGAGCCTTCTTCGGGTAGTCGTTGGATCCTAACAGTTAGATCCGTTGAGCGATAGACTTCTACTAGTTTGAACTAGTAGAGGACTCCTGAGATAACCTCACGGTTATTCAATGATTATCCCTTCGATAATGATAAGTGACAGCCGCCAAGTTGTGCCTGCCGTCATTAGGGTAATTAACCTAATCCATAAGTCGGATTAGGGTGTGCCTGTAGCTGATTTAGTTTTCTTCCTCAGCAAGCTATCTTCTGGATCCGGCTCGCTCAGAAGCAAGTCGATTCCTCCGTCTCGACCGGGTCGAGGGTCAAACCGAGTATGAACCGGGTTCAATCATATTTCTTCCGTATCAACTAGTATACTGCCATTGTAGTTCCCCCTTATTTAGTACCCTTTTGAACCACAAAATTCAGTTTCATATTCTAAAACACTGATTTTTGAAGGCCACTGTCTCTGTTGGTCGACTCATTGGTTGACTGAGGCAGTAGACCAATCCAATCAACCAATGAGTACAGCAACCTCATATTTGGTCTGTTTTGGATGTTTTGATATCTTTTCCTTCTAGGTATCTTTCCTAATAGGTTATATATACTTGTTTAGGACTTTCTTCCCAATTTTAGTCAAAGTCTTACTTGATTCCCCAAGATCCTCTGCGAGTTATATAAGGTAAGGATGGTTATTTCCTTAACTACATAGATTGCATGTTCTAGTTTCTATATTTGAATCTTTGGTTTATTTCTTTAATTAGATTCTTATAATAATATACTATTGATGCATTACCTTATTTACAGTAGCATTAATTTTATATGCTAAATTGATTCATGTGTGATTTACTTACCAAATATATGCAAGTTGGACGTTATTATTGATTTCTTTCCATATAAAAAGTTACCATATATGTGATGTTATGGATTTATGTTTGTGAATGATTAAGTATGGTTTGGAAAGGAGAGGTGTCCTTTTGACACTTCTGTCCTTGGACAACTACGGGAATATTATGGGATGTTTCCGGAGATGCCCTCTGGACACCTTCCTAAACTGTTGGATGACATATTTAGGACTGTCTAGTAGTGTTTGGCTAGGATGTCCTGTTATGTCAGACCCTAATCGGAGGGGTATTGAGACCGAACGACCCATGGTAGCAATGGGGATTCATGGGCGCTCAAGACCGGCAACCAACCCGTGAGAGGACAAGAATCACATTGTGGGGACCATTTATTGGTAGGGTTGCATATGGATATACTTGAACTCATGGGCGCTCAAAACCGGTAACCAACCCGTGAGGGGACGTGAGAGCTTCCCGTTTACCATATGTGGATGACCTATAGGGTTGATGAGTCTGTAGTCAGGGACTATGGGGACTCTAGTGTGAAGGATGCCGGAAAGGATCGCCAGGGGCAAGGAATGGACATATCTGGATCTGACTTGATGTAACTGAGTAGGAGACTTGCATTTGGCTAGGCTTTGACCCTGACATGCGCCAGTACTTAGACCAATGGTGATGTGAGAGAGTGGTGACTTAACCCCCAGCCATGGAATGTCACGAGGGATGCCGGACCCACTACCAAAGGCGTTGTGTGATGAGACCTTTCTAAAGAAGTACGGTGCTATGACTTAAAGCATTTCTTCCAATAGTGACCAGCATACATAGAGTTAGAATCATATTGCATCATGTGTTTCATATCATATAGCATTTTACTTTGCTTTGAAATCCTGCCGTTTATGTTGTTATGGATTAACTACCTCACTTGGTTTCCTTGAAACTCATTCCTTTTGTGCAATGTTTTGTTAGATTACTCTACAGGTACTGATGACTATGAAAGTCAATATGAGGAAGCACAAACTGAAGAGGCGTACTTCACGCAAGGTGCTGGCAACCATGAAGATTAAATTGAGGATTCCTCAAGTGGTTTTGCTTGTTACCAGGATTAGCCCTATTGTGGAGTGGGAACGTCTGAGCGTCATTGATGAAGTCTATGTTTATGAAGATGTTCTTTATAAGATAGAATAGAATTTAGTTTAGTTTGTTATATCTTTCTTTCTTATCTTAGAACCAGATGTAACCTTTCTTTTGACTTGTGATCTACTTTCCGCTGGTTGTAGAGTGGGATTCTGCCTCACTTTACTTTATTGATTTAGACATTCTAATTGTCTTTCGTACTCTGATGATATATGATTTATTCTTTCCTTATTTGGATCTTTTGGATTATACTTTGTACATTGATTATTTATGTTCATGATTATGTTATTGTCTATGTGGGAGGTTGATTACCTCGATACTTGATCCTCGGGGCTGTGGATCACACACATGGGTATGCCAAGTAGGGTACCGGCTGAGTGGATGTGACACAAAGGGTGTAATATCCAGCCCTATTCTAACCTTGACCCTGACCCGGATCCACGTTTGTATTCAGGTCCAAAGACCCGAAGCGGTGGAAGAAGAGATTTATGGACCATTCTGATTGATGATCATGATTCGGAGACCGAGCCCATGGACATTGACAATGATAAACCTTGCTTAAATGCATTGTAAGTGTTTAAGGAAAGTCTGCGCATCGGAGAAGATTAATATGGTTGATGTACCAAATGACCTCCTGTGCACAATCCGAAGGTATTCCCCAAACTAGACTTCTTGATTGAATTTTGGAAGAAAACCTCACTCAATTTGACCTTGTATAGCCTTTCAAATCCCTACTTGAAGTTGCAGTTCTAAACCTGAGTTTTCTGCTGAATATATTTTGGTCGATCCTTTTGGTCGATCCTTTTGGTCGATACCATCGACCAAGGACCATCGACCAAAATATCCCAGTCTGCCAAGTTAATGATTCCATGGAATATTCCTTCTCTATTTAATGTGACCTCGAGCCTTGAGCCTTTTGCAATCATTTTTCTCACCTGGGAACGTGGGGAGAGCTTCCCAAAGCAGCTCCTTGGTTAGTGTGAAGGGTATCTCATCAAAGACACTTAGTTTATCATTGATTCTTGTCTTCATCATCCACACTAAGGTATGACTCCTCATTCCACTCTCTACCCTACCATTTTCTACTCTTTTCTATTGTCATCTTGCTGATCAGACATTTGGAATGGTGCTGGAACCTTGCAACCACGACTCCAAGTGCCTACTCATGCTCAATCCATGATTCCCTTAGCCATTCATTGATGCTATGCTTATATCTCATGCCTAGCATATGTATTCCATGATTTACCTATTAACATCATACCGTTTGATATCAAACTAAGCTATAGAGTGTATTATGTTCATGTTTAACATTGCCATATGATTCCAATCGAATTTCTATTAGTTCCTCTAGCTATTGCATGCTATTCCTCATCAATGCAATCAATTCCAACTCATGCCATGATGTTTATCACTTGAACTTGATAGCTCAAATTGGGGCTTTTTAATTAGACCATTGGATTGGGTTAATTCCTTGATTTATAGTGTCCTACTACTGTTGTTAAGTATGCCTCCAAGTTTCGGATTGATCCGAACACCGGAAGACTCATTTCGGACCAAAATCCCCAAAATCCACTATTCTGCCCCGAGGACAATTTTGGTCGATCCTTTTGGTCGATACCATCGACCAAGACCATCGACCAAAGTTGTTGCTGACAGCAACCTTGGTTAGTTTTGACCCAAATGACATCCGATCTTCCCGACTTCTTTTCTAACTTATTATTGATGTGTATTTAGGGCCTTAACAATTCTATTGGACTATTCTTGGTATTCTCAATTCATCATCAACTCATCCATGGTAAGGATGGTTATATCCATAAACATATAAGTCATCAAATATTGAACTGTGCTTTATTTAAAGAATGAAATCCCTAAATTTCCTTTCAATCATTATGAGACTGTTACATAATTGTTAGAACAGTATCATTTAAATCTTTATACTTTTGTTGTGTTACTTTATCATTTTGATTTGCTTATGATTATAATGATTCGTTTCAATATCATGATTTGATTACTATTGTGAATATGCATTGGATGCATGAGAAATGATGAGATTTGATGTGTGATTGCTTACGTATGACTTGGGATTTGGGGGTGTCCTACTGACACTTCTGTCTTTGGGCATCGGAGGGAATAGTATGGGATGTTCTTCGATGGTGCCTATTGACACTTTCCCGAGTTATTGGATGACATACATAGGATTGTCTAGTTGTGTGGCTAGGTTCATCCTTGTCGTGTCGAGACCCGAATCGGAAGGGCATTGAGACCGAACAACCCGTGGTAGTGTATGGTTGGATGGGCACTCTAGGCCGGTAGCCAATCCGGTAGGGGACATAAACCATGCTACGGATACCAGAAAGGGGCCATTTATTGGTAGAGTTGCATATGGATAGACTTGGGCTCACGGGAACTCAAGACCGGTAACCAATCCGTGAGAGGACGTGAGAGCTTCCCGTTTACTATATGTGGATGACCAATAGGGTTGATGAGTCCGAAATCCGGGATTTCGCTGACTCTAGTGTGAAGGATACCGGAAAGGATCGCCGGGGGTGAGGAATGGACGTATCTGAATCTGACTTGACCGACTGAGTAGATGACTTGCATTGGGCTAGGCTTTACTGTGACATGCACCAGTACTTGACCAAATGGTGATGTGAGAGAGTGGTGACCGATCCCCTTACCACGACTTTTTGATGACTTTACCAATTTTCCCGGGCATTCCCAAGATATGGAAATGGGAGAGTGACTGACGACCCAGAGAAGTACGGGGCTATGACTTAAAGCATGTCTACCCTAGAGACCAGCATTCATAGAGTTAGGCTTATATCTGCATCATATGTTCAATATCACATTGCATTATTATATGTTCTGAATGTGTATGATTTCTAATTATGGAATAACTTCCTTGCTGAGTTTTTCGAACTCATTCCTTTTTGTACAAATGTTTTAGATTACATTCCAGGTACCGAAGATTACGATGGCACCTCCTATGAGGCAGACTATGATTCCACATACTACCCTCCGGGTAGTGGCGTCGGTGAGGATCCGTATATTGGAGCCGAGGAGGATTACTATCCGCACCAGGGTTAGCCCCACAATTGTGCGGGAGCGGCAGCGTTGGGTTTACTTCATCCGTACTGTTGAGGAGACTACCATTAGTATAGAAGAAACCCTAGCATAGTGCCCCATTCCCCTAGTGTATTTGTGGAACCTTGGATATTGTAATTAACTTGTCTTTGAATTATTCTAGTGACATTCGGATATGTAACTAACTTGATTTACTTCTTTTCCGCTGCTCTGAGAGGGTGGCTACCACACCTTCTCACCCTTTATGATTTTGATCACACTTTATTATTATCTATATTCCGCACTCGATTTAGTTAATCTTATCTTATTCATGATACTTAGTATTAGCTGTTTTTACCATTGATTATTACTGTTCATGATTGTGTTACCGTGTATGTGGGAGGCATGGACCTCAGATCATTGATCCTTGGACTGTGGATCGCATCCCGAGTATTCCAAATGGGGTACCGGCTGGGTGGATGTGACAAAGGGCCATGTCTTCATTGGACTAGATGAGAGTGAGAGGAGAACGGAACTTGACTCTAGGGATGCAACATTCTTGGAGAATGATTTCCCATCTCTTTCAGGAGTTAACAAAGAATCATCGGAATTCGATGAGACAGAAGATAGTGGTCTTGTCACTCTAGGGATTCAGATTTTGGATAATGAACCTGGGGTTCATCCAGAAGATCCTAGTGGGAGTGGGAGTGCAGATGTGATAGCTACCTCAGAGGGTGAGCAATCTGACATGCACTTGCGCCGTGGTGGGCGCGGGCTAGTTCCTCGTCGACGTTTCGACATAGAGGATGAAGCCTACATGGTAACTTTTGAAGAGAACGACTATGAGATGACTTCAGTCGATGAGCATGAACCGAAGAGCGTGCAGGAAGCTCTTGTAGGGTCAAGCTCACAGGATTTGTTGAAAGCAATAAAGGAAGAGTTGGAGTGGAAGAAAGTTAATCATGTCTGGGACTTGGTTGACTTGCCGCCGGGCCGAAAGGCAATTAGGAACAAGTGGGTTCTCAAGATCAAGAGAAAGGCAGATGGATCTATTGAAAGATTCAAGGCTCGTTTAGTGGCGCAGGGCTACACCCAGCGAGATGGGGTTGATTATGAGGAAACTTTTTCCCCTGTGGTTAGGTTTGCCTCAATTTGCCTCATACTAGCCATTGTTGATTAGTTGGACTTGGAGCTTTATCAGATGGATGTAAAAACTATTTTTCTCAATGGAGAACTTGAGGAAGAGATCTATATGGATCAACCTCAACGCTTTGAAGTTAATGGACTTGAGCGCAAAGTGTGCAAACTTAAGAAGTCCATATATGGTTTAAAGCAAGCATCTAGAAAGTGGAATGTGTGCTTCCACCAAGGTATGATGGAAAATGGTTTTTCCTTCCTTGGGGAGGACGCTTTTTTTTTTTCATCAAAATGTTATTTTAGTATTTTTTTTATTTCACTTCTCTTCTTATTTTTATTTTTTTTTCTTGTATTGGTATGGTATTTTTTAGATTTTTTTTATTATTTTTTTCTTTTTTTTTTTTTATGTGGTTTGGGTGACGTTGGTTTTTGTTTTTTTATCAATCCCAAAATAACCTATCTCGCTTTCTTTTTTTTTCTATTTTGGGTGAAGAAAGGTTAGTTTAATGTTACATCTTGAAGTTGGACCTTGATTCCAGTGTTCTATCTCCTTCTTCTCTCTTTTCTTCTTCTTACTGTTCTATCTTGATGTTTTGATTGTGGAGAAGGTGTTACACTACTATAACTACCCATTCTCTAATCTTCTTATGTCTTAGAGTGAACTCCCAATCACTCAATGCATTCCTTGAAACCACATGGTGAATCTCCTCAATTCTTCACTGATTTTGGTTGAGTTTTGGATAGCATGATCATTCTACTGTAGCTTCTTTTCTAATTAATGTTTAACATGTTTGGTCTTAGCCTTTACTACTGTTCCAATGTATTTCATCTCCTTGAATCAATTCCCCTTTCTTTCTAGCCATTTTAGCCTTCTATGTTGACCATTGATATAAGCATTCTAGTAAGTTTCTATTTTTGATTCCTCTCATTCTAGGATTAGTATTCTTTTGATTTTCTATTTAGTTATTCTTGCCTCTGATATCTTCTTGATATTCCATTAGAGAGAAGCCTTGTTCTCTCTAATTCTTCCCTTGAATCCATGGTGAGTTTGCTATGAGAACCATGTTGTTTCCAATTTAGAAACTCATGTTCCCAATTTATAAAGTACTGATTTTTGGACCATGGATGATGTCAAATTCATGCTAGATAGTCTTAGTATGTTTGTGTGAAGTTCCCTTTCGAATTTCGGATCAATCGGACTTCAAACGAAGAAGTTATGACCAAAACAGTGCAATTTGTGCCTTGCTGTCTCCATTGGTCGACTGATTGGTCGACTGGGCCAGTAGACCAATCCAATCGACCAATGAGATCTGTTTTCCAGATTTAGGTCTTTCTTGCTCTATTTAAGTCCAATCTCGGGATTAGTTCGTCTCCTCTGCCTCCTAAGCCTCTGGAACGAGTTAGAACTCCATTCTAATCAATTTCCTTGCATCCTTGGTTGATCCCTCGCAAGAACTCAAGTAATCTTCTTCCTCTTGCATCAAAGGTATGTCTACACTCTCTTCTTCTTCTCCATCTTTGTTTTTCTTTCCTTTTTGGGCTGAGACAGTAGAGAAGATGTTGCATTCTCTGTTGCAAACATCTCTCTACTCATCTCTCATGATCTTCCTAAGGATTAATGGCTAATGCGATGATCTTAACCATGATCATTGCAAGCTTTTGAAGGAATCATGATCTTGTCTTTGTTCATCTTTTGGTTCAAATCCTGCTCTTCTTAGATCTGTTTTATTGATCATATTAGTAGTCAATCGCTGTGTTTTCTTTACAAGAGTTGTAACCTATCAATCTCTAGTTCTTTCTTCTTGATCATACCATGCTTTCTCCAAGAACCATGACTAATACATTTATGGTAAGTTTTGTTTCCTTATTTAGATTCATGTTCTTCAGTCTTAGATCTATTTTTCTTGAGGATCTATGCATGCTTTTCATGATTTCTCTATCACAATCAATGATCCATCATCCTATTGTTCTTGTCCATGATTTTTACTATGAATTCTTCAAGAACCATGATTGATCTAATTATGGTAACTTTTGTTTCCTAATTTGTAACTTGAAGACTTGATTTGATTAGTGTTTTGAAGTCCTCTATATACTAGGATACTGTCATAGTAGTTTCCCCCTTGTTTAGTACCCTTTTGAACCACCAAATTCGGTTTTTTATTCTTAAAACTCTGATTTTGTAGGCCACTGTCTCTATTGGTCGACTCATTGGTCGACCGAGGCGAGAGACCAAGTCAATCGACCAATGAGGACAAGTAACCTCATATTTGGTCTATTTTGGATGATTTGATCTCTTACCTTCTAGGTTTCTTTCCTAATATAATATGTATACTTGTTTAGGACTTTCTTGCCAAGTTTAGGAAGATCTTCCTTGATCCTTGGAGATTCTCTTCAAGTTATATAAGGTAAGGATGGTTACTTCTATAATAGCATAGATTGTGTGATTTTAGTTTCTATATTAGAATCTTTTGGATTTGTTACCATAATTAGATTCTTTTATGAATATATTACTGTTGTATTTACTTCAATTACAATAGCATTATTTACTTGCTTTCTTTAGTTTATGAAAGTCTTTATTTGTCAACTGTATATGAGATGAATCTTATTATGGTATATTTTCTATATACTGTAAATGTACATGATATGATTGATTTGTGATTGTGATTGATTAAGTATGGTTCGAGAAGGAGAGGTGTCCTTTTGACACTTCTGTCCTTGGACATCGGAGGGAATAGTATGGGATGTTCTCCGAAGATGCCCATTGACACTTTCCCGAATTATTGATTTTCATACCTAGGGCTGTCTAGTAGTGTTTGGCTAGGAATACCCCGTGATATCAGACCCTAATCGGAGGGGTATTGAGACCGAACGACCCGTGGTAGCAATGGGGATTTGTGGGCGCTCAAGACCGGTAACCAACCCGTGAGAGGACAGGAATCACATTGTGGGGGCCATTTATTGGTAGGGTTGCATATGGATAGACTTGGGCTCACGGGCGCTCAAGACCGGTAACCAACCCGTGAGGGGACGTGAGAGCTTCCCGTTTACCATATGTGGATAACCAAGTAGGGTTGATGAGTCCGTAGTCGTGGGACTATGAGGACTCTAGTGTGAAGGATACCGGAAAGGATCGTCAGGGACGAGGAATGGACGTATCTGGATCTGACTTGATGTAACTAAGTAGAAGACTTGCATTTGGCTAGGCTTTACCCTGACATGCGCCGGTACTTAGACCAATGGTTATGTGAGAGAGTGGTGACCTATACCCCTAGCCATGGAATGTCCCGAGGGATGCCGGACCCATTACCAACTGATGATGAGTGATTGAGACTTTCCTACAGAAGTACGGTGCTATGACTTAAAGCATGTCTGCCAATAGAGACCAGCATATATAGAGTTAGATTCATACATTCATTGTTTGTCTCATACCATATTGCATTTATGTTTGTTTTGAAATCCTGCCATTTATGTTATTATGGATTTAACTGCCTTACTGGGTTTCTTTCGAAACTCACTCCTTTTGTACCATATCTATTGTCAGACTTCTCTGCAGGTTTGGAATATGATGACGGTCCATATAAGGAAGCGCAAGGTGAAGAAGATGAAGACTGAAGATGAAGAAGAGCCAACTGAAGATGTGGATTAGATTTCTCTTGTTTCTTTTAGACTTATCTTTTACCTTACATGTATTAGCTTAGAGGTTTACTTAGATTTCAATCTACCTTCCGCATATGTTGTGGAGTATATTTCCGCTATACTCTACAATTGTCTTTTGATTTGGTATCTTGTTTTCTGCACTCTGATATTCTTAGTGATCCTTCTGAGATCCTTTCTTGACTTTTATTATAAATTACTTGAACATTATGATTTGTTCTTGCTTTTGATTATGTTATTGTGCGAAATGGATATGATCGTTCCTAAACTTGATCTTTAGGGCTGTGGATCACACTCTCGGGTATACCAGTTAGGGTACCGGCTGGGAGGATGTGATGAATGGTATCAGAGCCCTAAGTTTTCGGACAATCATAACCATAGAACACAATAATGAAAGCATCCTTGAGTCATAGATCCAGAAGTGACTCAAACTTTCTTAGAAGTGAATAATAGAAAACTTGGATTAGAAACTTGAACAAAACAAAGCATAATATACCATGTTTGAATAATGCACAATAATTAAAGTTTATGACTTGTACTTGGGTTGTAGTCATGGTTAGAGTTAAGTTGTTGGTTTTAAGTTATTGGGTATGTGTATGAGTTGTGAGTTGAGTCTTCTATTGAAAGTTGTCGTGGTGAGTCGTCTTTGCGAGTGAGTCCTTATTGTGAAGTATTGTCAATAGTAAGTTGTCATATGAGTTTGAGTCGTGTTATCGTCGTGTGTTGTCATGTAAGTCTGAGTCGGGAGTTGTCGTTGGGAGTAATGGTTGTGAGTAGTCGTTATGAGTTATAAGTCATAACTAAACATTAACAACTACTAATGCAACAAAAGAAATGCATAATGTACAATAACATAAGTGAAACAAACTGAATCTCATTAATCACATAGGATATTTTTACAAGTCTGAAAGGAAATACATTTAAGAAAGCATAAAAGGAAACTCCTAGTACTATCTATCTAGGTGATCGACTCCGATGATCTATCTGGTCCCTCCTAGATCTGAACTCCTTCTCCAGTCATGCAAATTTCTCTCCCAAGGTATACATATAGGACTCTATCCTCTCCTGTTGAGCCTTTATTCTCTTAAGTGTGGAAGAAATCGATGACTAATGAGAAGCCACACCGGAACCCCGGAGTTGTATGTGATGGACCTCCAATCTCACGGAAGCATGGTATAGGTTTCTCCTTGTGTCTCAGAATCTCACCCTGACCCTGAACCTCACCTCCCTGATCATCAATAACATCCTCATCCTGAACTGGAACCCCATCATGATCATCATTGTCTCCATGCTCATCCCCATCATCATCATCATCACTGTCATCGGCATCCTCAACCTCTGTGTCATCAGCCTTGACAATGTAACCCTCATCCTCTGACCTAGCTATGTTGTGAAGCCCCTATGATGTCCCTGGTAGTGAAACTGATCGTTGTGCCTCCAACCGTAGACTCGATGACAATTTTAGTGCTATTTGTTTAGGAAATTGTTCCTGAGAATCGAGCTGACCTCTCATAGCCCGAGACTTTCATCTTAGTCGTGTTAATCGATCTTCTATAGTATATTTGTGTGCCTCTATCCTCAAAACCGT
Organism: Hakea prostrata; assembly: GCF_041222555.1. Classification (NCBI taxonomy): domain Eukaryota; kingdom Viridiplantae; phylum Streptophyta; class Magnoliopsida; order Proteales; family Proteaceae; genus Hakea; species Hakea prostrata. Next base: position 25,746,147 of record NC_142606.1, read on the forward strand.
CGAGCTGGAATAGTTCCCTCCTCGTCTAACTGAACTTCCTGATTCTCCTCATCATCATCTCCATCCTGATCTTGAACCTCACCTGAAGTTTGGATTGTTGTCTCCTTATCCTTGTATTATCTCTGCTTGTGGCGTAGGAATAGTACTTTGATCCTCATCTCTACCTCTCCTAACCCTAAAGCGTTATCTTCATGGTGGTTTGAAGGGACTTTGAAGAGTCAAGTTGAGTTTTGCATTACATGAGTAAAGGATGTTAAGCAATGCAATATTTGGTGAAGAGGGGCATTTTGGTAAATTTTTGGAAAAGTTTGTTTTCGATGGAAACTACGGTTTAGACATGTTAGCATGTGTATAAGAGTTGGTTTAACATGCTAAGAAGGTTTGTTTGAAGAAGATCCATCGAAACCCCTGGAGTTTGGAAAAATTTTGCAAGAAGGGCATTTTCGTAAATTTTTGAAAAATTTCGATTTTGTCAAAATTTCGATTTGAACATTCTAGTGTGTTCATAAGACTTGGATAAACATGCTGGGATGATTTGTTTGAAGAAAACCCATCAATTTTGCTTTATGGACATGAAAATTCAGCAACTTTGGAAGAAGGAATCCTCTTATGGACAAGGTGTTGTGATTTTTGGAAAGTTGGATTTTCAACAAAGGGAGAGTGGGAGCATCTTCCCCATAGTAAATCAGTCTTGTGGGAATTGGTTTGGTGTTAAAATTCAATTTGGATTGAAAATGGGACAAGCGTTTGTAAAGTTGGGATTTGGTAAAGTGAATAGTGTTTTTGAACCAAAGTATGGGAAATCTTTTTGGTTGAAGTTTGGTTTTGTTTGGAAAATAATGGGAACATGTTTCTAAACATCCCTAGGCACTATTCTAACCTTTAGCCTCATGTATTTCTCAGTTTTAAAGAAAAAACATACCAATGGTAAATGAAGTTTGAAAGAAAAGAGAAGAAAGAGAAGGTCTTACTTGTGTTGTTGATCAATGAGGGTTGTAAGTTGCCGTTGAAGCCTCTTGAGAATCTTGGAACCTTAGGAGCCCTAGATAACCTTTTCCCTGAGCCAAACTTGAAGTTAGAAGTGTTTGAAATGGGATTGAAATAGAGAAAGTGGTCCCTTTAAGGTTGTTTTTCAAGCAGGACAAATTTTACTGTTTTGGCAGTTTTGGGAAAATATTGATTTTGATGCATTGTTTGGATTTTTAATGACATGTGCAGTTGAAATCAAGTATGTTTGACATGTTGGGAGTGTGATTTTGAATTTGGACATATTCTCATAGATTTTTGACTTTCGATTGGTTTGTCAGAATGACCGGAAGAAGGAACTGTGGTGCTTCCTTAAGTTGGAATGGAAAGAGAGTTGTTCCTAGAGATGGAGTGTCCTCTCGGCGTGTGTTGAAGCCCAGAACCCTCGACAGGTCAAGCGACCGGTAACCCATCCGGTGCTCCTCCAGTGGTCAACTACCAAGAAATCATTAATCTTATGGGGGATATGTTGCAACAGCAGAGTGCACAGTTCAACCGGATCTTGACTGGGATAATGGCCATGCACAATGAGACTCGTGCTGCTGCCCAGACAAACCCTAATCTCGCTATTGTGCCTGATGTTGGAAGAAAGAATTTTGGTCACCAGAAGTCCCTACCCAGTAGAAGTCCTAGCTATGTTAAAAGACCCGGCAGAAAGTTCACTAGGCCTGCACCGTATTCCACCTTGACTTATCAGCCCCGGACTGTGGGACAAAGTGTTGGGAATTCAAACCTCAATCAAATTTCTGCAGACCTGAGACCAGTGAATCGAAGACCTCTAGAGCCAGTGCGACCTGTAGGACAGAGAGAACTTGTTTGTTTTTACTGCCGTCAAAAAGGACATTTTGCCCGTCGCTGCCCTCATAAACCAAGTCGTCTAGCCGCTTTAGCTACGAAGTCGGCTCAAGCCCCTCTCCGCTGGTAAAGTGTGTAGCATAGTTGGAAGTGAGATACAACCAAACCAAGATCTCGTAACCGGTACGTTGTTCTTATCCTTTAACTTCTGTTGTTGATCTATTCTTTACTTATGCATTGTATAAATACCATATGCACTACCTTGATTTATCTTTGCTTGCGCATTGTATGAATACCACATGCATTGCCTTGATTTATTCTTTATTTATGCATTACATACATATCATATGTGTTGCTTGATTTAATCCTTACTGATGCATTGCATATAGGCCATATGCATTGTTTTGATTTATTCTTACCATGTGAGTTTGCCTAGTCTGTATGAAATGCTTGTCAGTATTGTTTTGAATTCCTCTTAGCTATTTAAGAAGTCAGCCAAGAGTCCAATATTCTTTACCTATTAGATCTATTGTTCATTGTACCTTCCATCCCCTGGTAAAGTTTCGGTGGAAGAATCACACCCCCGAAGAACTTTCCTCATCTTAGTGGAAGCCCAAGTATGCTTTCAATTTCGAGGACGAAATTTTTTTAAGGGGGGAGATTGTGAGATCCCACCTAACCCTAACCTTGTTGTTGTACCAAATGTATACATACCATATGCATTGTTCGATTTATTCTCTCGACGTATGAATTGCCTAGTTTCGTTTGGTAGAAGTTTATCCCAAAGCTAATCTATTCTCTCCATGATTTCTTCTTGTGCCTTACATTCCCTTTGATAGGAGGATGATCTTAAATCATTCCCATGACTGATCCTTCTATCCCTTCTATTCTAGAGTGGATCTCCATACACTCTATAACCTTGTGAATTCTCCACATGATGATTTCGAAGGGAAATCAAGTGTGATCTTCATGATTTGTTATTCTTTCTAATTGTTTCAAGACTTCAAGCTTTTCATCTCCTATTCTTCAATCAAAGATTTGTAATATCTCTTGTGTTGTATTGATCTACTCTTGCTATGATTATTCTTTGAGATTGAGATTATGAAGAGGATGCTGCATCCTTGCAACATATTGATCCTTGCAACCATCTCTTCTACAATCTCCTTTAATTCTACAGGTTTTATGATCTTCATATTCATCTACGCCATGATCCTTGTGAAATCTTCATAAAGCCATGATCATATTTTCGATTTGATTTCAAAGCATGTCAGATATATTCCTTGTTTTCTTACAAAAGACTTATTGTTATTTGTTTTCCGAAGATGTATCTCCATCTCTTTCGAAGCCAAGCATTCTCCCAATTTCGAGGACGAAATTATTTTAAGGGGGGGAGAATGTGAAATCCAGCCCAAACCTAGCCAGGACACCCTATCTATTTTGGGTGAAGAAAGGTTAGTTTAATGTTACATCTTGAAGTTGGACCTTGATTCCAGTGTTCTATCTCCTTCTTCTCTCTTTTCTTCTTCTTACTGTTCTATCTTGATGTTTTGATTGTGGAGAAGGTGTTACACTACTATAACTACCCATTCTCTAATCTTCTTATGTCTTAGAGTGAACTCCCAATCACTCAATGCATTCCTTGAAACCACATGGTGAATCTCCTCAATTCTTCACTGATTTTGGTTGAGTTTTGGATAGCATGATCATTCTACTGTAGCTTCTTTTCTAATTAATGTTTAACATGTTTGGTCTTAGCCTTTACTACTGTTCCAATGTATTTCATCTCCTTGAATCAATTCCCCTTTCTTTCTAGCCATTTTAGCCTTCTATGTTGACCATTGATATAAGCATTCTAGTAAGTTTCTATTTTTGATTCCTCTCATTCTAGGATTAGTATTCTTTTGATTTTCTATTTAGTTATTCTTGCCTCTGATATCTTCTTGATATTCCATTAGAGAGAAGCCTTGTTCTCTCTAATTCTTCCCTTGAATCCATGGTGAGTTTGCTATGAGAACCATGTTGTTTCCAATTTAGAAACTCATGTTCCCAATTTATAAAGTACTGATTTTTGGACCATGGATGATGTCAAATTCATGCTAGATAGTCTTAGTATGTTTGTGTGAAGTTCCCTTTCGAATTTCGGATCAATCGGACTTCAAACGAAGAAGTTATGACCAAAACAGTGCAATTTGTGCCTTGCTGTCTCCATTGGTCGACTGATTGGTCGACTGGGCCAGTAGACCAATCCAATCGACCAATGAGATCTGTTTTCCAGATTTAGGTCTTTCTTGCTCTATTTAAGTCCAATCTCGGGATTAGTTCGTCTCCTCTGCCTCCTAAGCCTCTGGAACGAGTTAGAACTCCATTCTAATCAATTTCCTTGCATCCTTGGTTGATCCCTCGCAAGAACTCAAGTAATCTTCTTCCTCTTGCATCAAAGGTATGTCTACACTCTCTTCTTCTTCTCCATCTTTGTTTTTCTTTCCTTTTTGGGCTGAGACAGTAGAGAAGATGTTGCATTCTCTGTTGCAAACATCTCTCTACTCATCTCTCATGATCTTCCTAAGGATTAATGGCTAATGCGATGATCTTAACCATGATCATTGCAAGCTTTTGAAGGAATCATGATCTAAATCATGATCTTGTCTTTGTTCATCTTTTGATTCAAATCCTGCTCTTCTTAGATCTGTTTTATTGATCATATTAGTAGTCAATCGCTGTGTTTTCTTTACAAGAGTTGTAACCTATCAATCTCTAGTTCTTTCTTCTTGATCATACCATGCTTTCTCCAAGAACCATGACTAATACATTTATGGTAAGTTTTGTTTCCTTATTTAGATTCATGTTCTTCAGTCTTAGATCTATTTTTCTTGAGGATCTATGCATGCTTTTCATGATTTCTCTATCACAATCAATGATCCATCATCCTATTGTTCTTGTCCATGATTTTTACTATGAATTCTTCAAGAACCATGATTGATCTAATTATGGTAACTTTTGTTTCCTAATTTGTAACTTGAAGACTTGATTTGATTAGTGTTTTGAAGTCCTCTATATACTAGGATACTGTCATAGTAGTTTCCCCCTTGTTTAGTACCCTTTTGAACCACCAAATTCGGTTTTTTATTCTTAAAACTCTGATTTTGTAGGCCACTGTCTCTATTGGTCGACTCATTGGTCGACTGAGGCAGTAGACCAAGTCAATCGACCAATGAGGACAGTAACCTCATATTTGGTCTATTTTGGATGATTTGATCTCTTACCTTCTAGGTTTCTTTCCTAATATAATATGTATACTTGTTTAGGACTTTCTTGCCAAGTTTAGGAAGATCTTCCTTGATCCTTGGAGATTCTCTTCAAGTTATATAAGGTAAGGATGGTTACTTCTATAATAGCATAGATTGTGTGATTTTAGTTTCTATATTAGAATCTTTTGGATTTGTTACCATAATTAGATTCTTTTATGAATATATTACTGTTGTATTTACTTCAATTACAATAGCATTATTTACTTGCTTTCTTTAGTTTATGAAAGTCTTTATTTGTCAACTGTATATGAGATGAATCTTATTATGGTATATTTTCTATATACTTGTAAATGTACATGATATGATTGATTTGTGATTGTGATTGATTAAGTATGGTTCGGGAAGGAGAGGTGTCCTTTTGACACTTCTGTCCTTGGACATCGGAGGGAATAGTATGGGATGTTCTCCGAAGATGCCCATTGACACCTTCCTGAATTATTGATTTTCATACCTAGGGCTGTCTAGTAGTGTTTGGCTAGGAATACCCCGTGATATCAGACCCTAATCGGAGGGGTATTGAGACCGAACGACCCGTGGTAGCAATGGGGATTTGTGGGCGCTCAAGACCGGTAACCAACCCGTGAGAGGACAGGAATCACATTGTGGGGGCCATTTATTGGTAGGGTTGCATATGGATAGACTTGGGCTCACGGGCGCTCAAGACCGGTAACCAACCCGTGAGGGGACGTGAGAGCTTCCCGTTTACCATATGTGGATAACCAGTAGGGTTGATGAGTCCGTAGTCAGGGACTATGAGGACTCTAGTGTGAAGGATACCGGAAAGGATCGTCAGGGACGAGGAATGGACGTATCTGGATCTGACTTGATGTAACTAAGTAGAAGACTTGCATTTGGCTAGGCTTTACCCTGACATGCGCCGGTACTTAGACCAATGGTTATGTGAGAGAGTGGTGACCTATACCCCTAGCCATGGAATGTCCCGAGGGATGCCGGACCCATTACCAACTGATGATGAGTGATTGAGACTTTCCTGCTAGAAGTACGGTGCTATGACTTAAAGCATGTCTGCCAATAGAGACCAGCATATATAGAGTTAGATTCATACATTCATTGTTTGTCTCATACCATATTGCATTTATGTTTGTTTTGAAATCCTGCCATTTATGTTATTATGGATTTAACTGCCTTACTGGGTTTCTTTCGAAACTCACTCCTTTTGTACCATATCTATTGTCAGACTTCTCTGCAGGTTTGGAATATGATGACGGTCCATATAAGGAAGCGCAAGGTGAAGAAGATGAAGACTGAAGATGAAGAAGAGCCAACTGAAGATGTGGATTAGATTTCTCTTGTTTCTTTTAGACTTATCTTTTACCTTACATGTATTAGCTTAGAGGTTTACTTAGATTTCAATCTACCTTCCGCATATGTTGTGGAGTATATTTCCGCTATACTCTACAATTGTCTTTTGATTTGGTATCTTGTTTTCTGCACTCTGATATTCTTAGTGATCCTTCTGAGATCCTTTCTTGACTTTTATTATAAATTACTTGAACATTATGATTTGTTCTTGCTTTTGATTATGTTATTGTGCGAAATGGATATGATCGTTCCTAAACTTGATCTTTAGGGTTGTGGATCACACTCCCGGGGGGCGCGGGGGGGGGGGGGGGGGGGGGGGGGGGGGGCGGGGGGGGGGGGGGGGGGGAAAAAGAAAAAAAGAGGGTGGGTTTTTTTTGGGGGGGCCCTATTAAGACGGCCGGGGGGGGGGGGGGGGGGCCGGACCCAAAAACAAATTTAAAGGCGGGGGGGGAGGGGCCCCCCCCCCCCGCCCCCCCCCCCCCCCCGGCGGGGGGGTGGGGGGGGCCCCCGCGGGGGAAAGGAAAAAAGAAGCCCCCCCCCCCCCTTCGCCGTAAAAAAAAAAAAAAAAAAAAAAAAACAAGGTAAAAACATATAATAAATGACATCAAGAATAAGATAAGAACAGATATGATTCTAACTCTATACATGCTAGTCTCTATAGTAGACATGCTTTAAGTCATAGAACCATACTTCTTTGGGTAAGTCTCAATCACTCAGTACCAGTGGGAATTGGGTTCTGCATCCCTCTCGGACAATCCATGGCTGGGGTTTCAGTCACCGCTCTCTCACATCACCATTGGTCTAAATAGTGGCCCATGTCAAGGTCAAGCCTAGCCCAATGCAAGTCATCTACTCAATCATATCATGTCAAATCCAGATATGTCCATTCCTCCCATCCCGGGATCCTTTCCGGTATCCTTCACACTAGAGTCAACAGATATAACTCACCAGACTCATCAACCCTATTGGTCATCCACAAATAGTAGATGAGAAGCTCTCACGTCCTCTCACGGATATAACTCACCGGTCTCAAGCACCCGTGAGCCCAAGTCTAGCTATTTGCAACCCTACCAATGAATGACCCCTTTCAGGTATCCGCAGTGTGATTTATGTCCTCTCACGGGTTGGTTACCGGTCTTGAGTGCCCATCAAACCACACTACTACCATGGGTCGTTCTGTCTCAATGCCCTTCCGATTCGGGTCTGATACAACAGGGATGTTCTAGCCAACACATCTAGACAAATCCTATGTATGTCATCCAATAATCTGGGAAAGCGTCGATGGGCATCTTCGGAGAACATCCCATACTATTCCCTCCAATGTCTAAGGACAGAAATGTCAAAAGGACATTCCCCAATCCCAAATTGTACTTATCCAATCACATTCTTAGTTTCATCATATCATACATCCATGATACTTCATCATATTGAAAGATAAGTCATAACATCGCATGATCAATCATATATGCAATTGACAAGAAATAATGATCATGATAAGCAAGAGTATATAAGCATGATACTACTTATATAAAGTACCTACAGTAGTCATATGATGTCTAAATACAACCAATAAGTTAAGCCTACTAAGTTGACAGCATCAGTGCAATAACCACATAGTCTATGTTATGTGGGTATAACCGTCCTTACCTTGAGTCGTGATGATGATAATCTAATGGTCACAAAAGAGTGATCCAAAGATGGTATTAAGACCCTAGACAAACATAAATGAAATATTAGAAAAGAAATCGGGAAAATCAGAGGTCGAACAGATCAAATCGGCGAAGCACACAATTCGGCAACCAATTGGTTGATTGACTTGGTCGACTGACCCAGTCGACCAAGTGAACAATGTCGGGGCTGAATAGTGATTTTTGGCCTGAAATCGATCTTCCGGGGCTCGGATCGATCCAAAACTTAGAGGGATTCAATGCAACAGTATAAGAACACTATCTAACAAGTAATTAGCATAATCTAATGGTCTAATTAGGAATCCCCAAATTGAAACCCTATGTTCTAAATACAAGAATCATACCATCAATTGAAATCAAATGAAATTGTAATGGAAATGATGGAATTAGCTAGGGGAACTGATATACAATGGATTAGGATCATATGCTAGCATAGAAAATAGACCTAGCACACTTCATACTTCAGTTTAGGACAAGAATGCAAGAAGTTAAGAAGAGAACATAACAATGCATATGCAGGAATCACAATGAGAGCATAGCATAGGTAGAAATGGAATGAGACCATGGATTAAACAAGAGTGAACACTTGAAGTGATGGTTGCAAGGTTGCAGCATCAACTTCAAGGTTACAACAGCAATAGAAGAAAAGAAAAGAGTAGAATAGAGAGTGTGAGAGATGAATCATACCTTGTAGGTGCTAATGGAGACAAGAGGCAATGATTGGTAAAGATTTGAATGGAATAATCTTCACCACTACCAAGGAGGTGCTTTGGGAAGCTCTCCCCACATTCTCAGCAAGCTTAAAATGTAAAATAGGGTTCAAGACTCGAGAAACACTTAAGTAGAGGAGAGAATATCCAAAAAACATCTTTTTCTTGGATTTGGGCATCCTTTGGTTGACTGGCTTGGTCAACTGGCCCAGTCGACCAAGCATGGACAACATGCATGATCCAGGGAAATGAGAGGCTAGATTGATCTGAATTGAGTTGGGTTTTCTCCTACAAGTCAATTAACAAGTCTAGAGTAGAGAAATACCTTTAAAACAAGACTGGAAGCGCATCAAGTAATTCAACTAAGCTTCCCCTCTTCTAGGTGCAGTTTCTCACTGAACACCCCGATAGTGTATCCAAGTAAGGGGCATCACTGTCAATATCCATGGGCTCTGAGTCATACACCAAGTCTTCAACTATGAGGGCCCACAAGTCTCTTCTTCCACCACTCCGGGTCTTTGGACCTACAAACATCAAAGGATCCGGGTCAGGGTTAGGGTTAGGATAGGGTTGGGTTTCACAAGAAGGGTTTGCATTTGAGCCTTGATATGGGTCCTAAGATTGTAGAGGAGAAAACCAAGATGGAAAGAGTTCAATATTCCAGTGTAGTGGGTAGCCTTATGTACGCTATGATGTGTACATGGCCGGATATTTGTTATGTAGTGGGTTTGGTTAGTCGGTATCAATCCAACCCAGGCATAGAGCATTAGAAAGTAGTCAAAAGGATATTGAGATATCTTAGAGGAACGAGTAACTACATGTTGTGTTACCAAGGATCGGATTTGCGATTAGTTGGCTATAGCGATGCCGACTGGGCTAGAGACATTGATGAGCACAAATAAACCTCTGGATATGCTTTCTTGCTGAATGGAGGGGCCATTTCGTGGTGTAGCAAGAAGCAAACTTGTATATCCCTCTCGACCATGGAAGCAGAGTATGTGGCATGCTCAGCTGCGGTTCAAGAGGTTGTTTGGTTGAGGAGATTCCCTCGACATACTGGAATTGTGATGACATCCAAAGAGGCTACCCTTGTCTACTGTGATAGTACGGCAGCTCTTAGCTATGTCAAGGACCGCAAGTGTAATATCCAGCCCTATTCTAACCTTGAACCTGACCCGGATCCACTGTTGTATTCAGGTCCGAGGACCAGAAGCGGTGGAAGAAGAGATTTATGGACCATCCTGATTGATGATCATGATTCGGAGACCGAGCCCATGGACATTGACAATGATACCCCTTGCTTAAATGCATTGTCAGTGTTTAAGGAAAGTCTGCGCATCGGAGAAGATTAATATGGTTGATGTACCAAATGACCTCCTATGCACAATCCGAAGGTATTCCCCGAAACTAGACTTCTTGGTTGAATTGTGGAAGAAAACCTCACTCAATTTGACCTTGTATAGCCTTTCAAATCCCTACTTGAAGTTGTGTTGTTCTAAACCTGAGTTTTCTGCTGAAAACATTTTGGTCGATCATTTTGGTCGATACCATCGACCAAAAGCATCGACCAAAATGTCCCAGTCTGCCAGGTTAATGATTCCATGGAATATTCCTTTTCTATTTAATATCACCTCGAGCCTTGAGCCTTTTGCAATCATTTTTATCACCTGGGAACGTGGGGAGAGCTTCCCAAAGCAGCTCCTTGGTTAGTGTGAAGGGTATCTCATCAAAGACACTTAGTTTATCATTGATTCTTGCCTTCATCTTCTACACTAAGGTATGACTCTTCATTCAACTCTCTACCCTATCATTTTCTACTCTTTTCTATTGTCATCTTGCTGATGGGACATTTGGAATGGTGCTGCAACCTTGCAACCACCACTCCAAGTGCCTACTCATGCTCAATCCATGATTCCCTTACCCATTCATTGATGCTAATGCTTATATCTCATGCCTAGCATATGTATTCCATGATTTACCTATTAACATCATACCATTTGATATCAAACTGAGCTATAAAGTGTATTATGTTCATGTTTAACATTGCCATATGATTCCAATCGAATTTCTATTAGTTCCTCTAGCTATTGCATGTTATTCCTCATCAATGCAATCAATTCCAACTCATGCCATGATATTTATCACTTGAACTTGATAGCTCAAATTGGGGCTTTTTAATTAGACCATTGGATTGGGTTAATTCCTTGATTTATAGTGTCCTACTACTTTTGTTAAGTATGCCTCCAAGTTTCAGATTGATCCGAACACCGGAAGACTCATTTTTGAGGAAATCCCCAAAATCCACTATTCGCTTCGAGGACTATTTTGGTCGATCATTTTGGTCGATACCATCGACCAAAACCATCGACCAAAGTTGTTGTCGACAAGCAACCTTGGTCAGTTTTGACTCAAATGACATCCGATCTTCCCGACTTCTTTTCTAACTTATTATTGATGTTTGTTTAGGGCCTTAACACTTCTATTGGACTATTCTTGGTATTCTCAATTCATCATCAACTCATCCAAGGTAAGGATGGTTATATCCAAAAACATATAAGTCATCAAATATTGAACTATGCTTTATTCAAAGAATGAAATCCCTAAATTTCTTTCAATCATTATGATACTGATACATATGTGTTAGAACATTAATATTTAAATCTTTATACATTTGTTGTGTTACTCTATCATTTTGATTTGCTTATGTTTATAATGATTCGTTTCAATATCATAATTTGAGTACTATTATGAATATGCATTGGATGCATGAGAAATGATGAGATTTGATGTGTGATTGCTTATGTATGACTTGGGATTGGAGGGTGTCCTACTGACACTTCTGTCCTTGGGCATCGGAGGGAATAGTATGGGATGTTCTCCGATGGTGCCTATCGACACTTTCCCGAGTTATTGGATGACATACATAGGAGAGTCTAGTTGTGTGGCTAGGTTCATCCTTGTCGTGTCAGACCCGAATCGGAAGGGCATTGAGACCGAACAACCCGTGGTAGTGTATGGTTGGATGGGCGCTCTAGGCCGGTAGCCAATCCGGTAGGGGACATAAACAATGCTACGGATACCTGAAAGGGGCCATTTATTGGTAGAGTTGCATATGGATAGACTTGGGCTCACGGGCGCTCAAGACCGGTAACCAATCCGTGAGAGGACGTGAGAGCTTCCCGTTTACTATATGTGGATGACCAATAGGGTTGATGAGTCCGAAATCCACGATTTCGCCGACTCTTGTGTGAAGGATACCGGAAAGAATCGCCGGGTGCGAGGAATGGACATATCTGAATCTGACTTGACCAACTGAGTAGATGACTTGCATTGGGCTAGGCTTTACTATGACATGCACCAGTACTTGACCAAATGGTGATGTGAGAGAGCGGTGACCGATTCCCCTTACCATGGTTTTGATGACTTTACCGATATTCCCCGGGCATTCCCAAGATATGGAAATGGGAGAGTGACTGACGACCCAGAGAAGTACGGTGCTATGACTTAAAGCATGTCTACATTAGAGACCAGCATTCATAGAGTTAGGCTCATATCTGCATCATATGTTCCATATCACATTGCATTATTATATGTTCTGAATGTGTATGATTTCTAATTATGGAATAACTTCCTTGCTAAGTTCATCGAACTCATTCCTTTTGTGCAAATGTTTTAGATTACATTCCAGGTACCGAAGATTACGATGGCACCTCCTATGAGGCGGACTATGATTCCACATACTACCCTCCGGGTAGTGGCGTCGGTGAGGATTCGTATATTGGAGCCGAGGAGGATTATTATTCGCACCGGGGTTAGCCCCACGGTTGTGCGGGAGCGGCATGATTTGGGTTTACTTCATCCATACTGTTGAGGAGACTACCATTAGTATAGAAGAAACCCTAGCGTAGTGCCCCATTCCCCTGGTGTATTTGTGGAACCATTGGTCTTGTAACTAACTTATCTTGGAGATTGTCTTTTGACACTTAGACATGTATTTGACGTTATCACACTTCTTTTCTGCTGTTCTGAGAGAGTGGTTATCATACCTTCTCTCACCCTTATAATTATGCTTTAATGTTATTGCCTTCCGCACTTTGATTTATTTAGTCTTATCTTATTCATGATATTTAGTATTAACTGTTTTTACCATTGATTATTACTGTTCATGATTGTGTTACCGTGTATGTGGGAGGCATGGACCTCAGATCATTGATCCTTGGACTGTGGATCACATCCCGGGTATTCCAAATGGGGTACCAGCTGGGTGGATGTGACAGCAAGTGTCACATCCACCCAGCTGGTACCCTATCTAGCATACCCGAGTGTGTGATCCACAGCCCCGAAGATCAAGTATTGAGGAAATCATCCTCCCACATAAGCAATAACATAATTATGAATAGAAATAATCAATGTGTAATAATATAAGCAAGAGATCCAAATAAGGAAAGAGTAAGATTATATAATATCAGAGTGCAAAAGATAATAGATAAGTATCTAATCAAAAGAAGTAGAGTGAGGCGGAATCTCACCCACAAGTGCAGCGGAAAGTAGCTCAAAAGAAAGAAAGAAATTACAACTGTTCTCAAAAAGGAAGTAATAAAACTAAACCAAAGAGTTTTCAACTTCATAAAGAATATCTTTATATGTGTAGACTTCTGAAATTAGACACGAACGCTTCCACTCCACGGTCGGGCTAATCATAGTACGAAGCATGATCACACGAGGGATCTTCACTGTAATCGTCGTAACTGCTATTACCTTGCATGAAGTATACCTCTTCACCTTGCGCTTCCTCATATGGACCGTCATAGTATTCAGAACCTGTAGAGAAGTCTAATAAAAGATATTGTAAAAAAGGACTAAGTTTCAAAGAAACTCAGTAAGGCAAGTTAAATCCACAACAACATAAATAACATGATTACAGAGCATAACATGATTCAATATGATATGAAACAGATGATGTATGTATGATTCTAACTCTATGTATGCTGGTCTCTATTGGCAGACATGCTTTAAGTCATAGCACCATACTTCTTTAGGAAGGTCTCATCACACAATGCCGTTTGGTAGTGGGTCCTTCATCCCTCAAGACAATCCATGGCTGGGGTATAGGTCACCGCTCTCTCACATCACCATTGGTCTAAGTATTGGCGCATGTCAGGGTGAAGCCTAGCCAAATGCAAGTCTTCTACTTAGTTATATCATGTCAGATCCAGATACGTCCATTCCTTGCCCCTGGCAATCCTTTTCGGTATCCTTCACACTAGAGTCCTCATAGTCCCTAACTACGGACTCATCAACCCTATTGGTCATCCACAAATGGTAAACGCGAAGCTCTCACGTCCTCTCATGGGTTGGTTACCGGTCTTGAGCGCCCGTGAGCCCAAGTCTAACCATTTGCAACCCTACCAATAAATGGTCCCCACAATGTGATTCCTGTCCTCTCATGGATTGGTTACTGGTCTTGAGCGCCCATTGTGAAATCCAGCCCAAACCAAGCAAGGACACCCTATCTATTTTGGGTGAAGAAAGGTTAGTTTAATGTTACACCTTGAAGTTAGACCTTGATTTTAGTGTTTTATCTCCTTCTTCTCTCTTTTCTTCTTCTTACTGTTCTATCTTGCTGTTTTGATTGTGGAGAAGGTGTTACACTACTATAACTACCTATTCTCTAATCTCCTTATGTCATAGAGTGAGCCCCCAATCACTCTATCCATTCCTTGAAATCACATGGTGAATCTCCTCAATTCTTCACTGATTTTGATTGAATTTTGGACAGCATGATCATTATACAGTAGCTTCTTTTCTCATTAATGTTTAACATGTTTGATCTTAGCCTTTATTTCTGTTCCAATGTGTTTCATCTCTTTGAATCAATTCCCCTTTCTTTCTAGCCATTTTAGCCTTCTATGTTGATCATTGATATAAGCATTCTAGTAAGTATCTAATTTTGATTCCTCTCATTCTAGGATTAGTATTCTTTTGATTTTCTATTTAGTTATTCTTGCCTCTGATATGTTCTTGATATTCCATTAGAGTGAAGCCTTGTTCTCTCTAATTCTTCCCTTGAATCCATGGTGAGATTGCTATGAGAACCATGTTGTTTCCAATTTAGAAACTCATGTTCCCAATTTATAAAGTACTGATTTTTGGACCATGGATGATGCCCAATTCATGCTAGATAGTCTTAGTATGTTTGTGTAAAGTTCCCTTTCGAATTTCGGATCAATCGGACTTCAAACGAAGAAGTTATGACCAAAACAGTGCAATCAGTACCTTGATGTCTCCATTGGTCGACTGATTGGTTGACTGGGCCAGTAAACCAATCCAATCGACCAATGAGATCTGCTTTCCAGATTTAGGTCTTTCTTGCTCTATCTAAGTCCAATCTCGGGATTAGTTAGTCTCCTCTGCCTCCTAAGCCTCTGGAACGAGTTAGAACTCCATTCTAATCAATTTCCTTGCATCCTTGGTTGATCCCTCGCAAGAACTCAAGTAATCTTCTTCGTCTTGCATCAAAGGTATGTCTACACTCTCTTCTTCTTCTCCATCTCTGTTTTTCTTTCCTTTTTGGGCTGACATAGTAGAGAAGATGCTGCATTCTCTGTTGCAAACATCTCTCTACTCATCCCTCATGATCTTCCTAAGGATTAATGGCTAATGCGATGATCTTAACCATGATCATTGCAAGCTTTTGAAGGAATCATGATCTTGTCTTCATTCATATTTTAATTCAAATTCTGATCTTCTTAGATCTGTTTTATTGATCATATTAGTAGTCAATCGCTGTGTTTTCTTTACAAGAGTTGTAACCTATCAATCTCTACTTCTTTCTTCTTGATCATACCATGCTTTCTCCAAGAACCATGACTAATACATTTATGGTAAGTTGTGTTTCCTTATTTAGATTCATGTTCTTCAGTCTTAGATCTATTTTTCTTGAAGATCTATGCATGCTTTTCATGATTTCTTTAGCACAATCAATGATCCATCATCCTGTCGTTCTTGTCCATGATTGTTACTATGAATTCTTCAAGAACCATGATTGATCTAATTATGGTAACTTTTATTTCCTAATTTGTAACTTGAAGACTTGATTTGATTAGTGTTTTGAAGTCCTCTATATACTAGGATACTTTCATAGTAGTTTCCCCCTTGTTTGGTACCCTTTTGAACCACCAAATTCGGTTCTTTATTCTTAAAACTCTGATTTTGTAGGCCACTGTCTCTTTGGTCTCTATTGGTCGATCGACACGAGAGACCAATCCAATCGACCAATGAGTACAAAGCAACTCCAGCATTTGGTCTGTTTTGGATGTTTTGATATCTTTCCTTCTAGGTTTCTTTCCTAATATGATATACATACTTGTTTAGGACCTTCTTGCCAAGTTTGGGAAGATTCTCCTTGATCCTTGGAGATTCTCTTCAAGTTATATAAGGTAAGGATGGTTACTTCTATAATAGCATAGATTGTGTGATTTTAGTTTCTATATTAGAATCTTTCGGATTTGTTACCATAATTAGATTCTTTTATGAATATATTATTGTTGTATTTACTTCAATTACAGTAGCATTATTTACTTGCTTTCTTTAGTTTATGAAAGTCTTTATTTGTCAACTGTATATGAGATGAATCTTATTATGGTATACTTTCTATATACTGTAAATGTGTATGATATGATTGATTTGTGATTGTGATTGATTAAGTATGGTTCGGGAAGGAGAGGTGTCCTTTTGACACTTCTGTCCTTGGACAACTACGGGAATATTATGGGATGTTTCCGGAGATGCCCTCTGGACACCTTCCTAAACTGTTGGATGACATATTTAGGACTGTCTAGTAATGTTTGGCTAGGATGTCCCGTTATGTCAGACCCTAATCGGAGGGGTATTGAGACCGAACGACCCGTGGTAGCAATGGGGATTTGTGGGCGCTCAAGACCGGTAACCAACCCATGAGAGGACAGGAATCACATTGTGGGGGCCATTTATTGGTAGGGTTGCATATGGATAGACTTGGGCTCACGGGCGCTCAAGATCAGTAACCAACCCATAAGGGGACGTGAGAGCTTCCCGTTTACCATATGTGGATAACCAATAGGGTTGATGAGTCCGTAGTCAGGGACTATGAGGACTCTAGTGTGAAGGATACCGGAAAGGATCGCCAGGGGCGAGGAATGGACGTATCTGGATCTGACTTGATATAACTAAGTAGAAGACTTGCATTTGGCTAGGCTTAACCCTGACATGCGCCAATACTTAGACCAATGGTGATGTGAGAGAGCGGTGACTTAAACTCAGCCATGGAATGTCCTGAGGGATGCCGGACCCACTACCAAAAGGTGTTGTGTGATTGACCTACCCAAAGAAGTATGGTGCTATGACTTAAAGCATGTCTGCCAATAGAGACCAGCATACATAGAGTTAGATTCATACATTCATTGTTTGTCTCATACCATATTGCATTTATGTTTGTTCGAAATCTCGCCATTTATGTTATTATGGATTTAAGTGCCTTACTGGGTTTCTTTTGAAACTCACTCCTTTTGTACCATATCTTTTGTTAGACTTCTCTGTAGGTTTGAAATATGATGACGGTCCATATAAGGAAGGGCAAGGTGAAGAAGATGAAGACTGAAGATGAAGAAGAGCCGACTGAAGATGTGGATTAGATTTCTCTTGTTTCTTCTAGACTTATCTTTTACTTTACTTGTATTATCTTAGAGCTTACTTAGATTTCGATCTACCTTCCGCATATGTTGTGGAGTATATTTCCGCTATACTCTACAGTTGTCTTTTGATTTGGTATCTTGTTTTCCGCACTCTGATATTCTTAGTGATCCTTCTGAGATCCTTTCTTGACTTTTATTATAAATTACTTGAACATTATGATTTGTTCTTGCTTTTGATTATGTTATTGTGCGAAATGGATATGATCGTTCCTAAACTTGATCTTTGGGCTGTGGATCACACTCTCGGGTATGCCAGTTAGGGTACCGGCTGGGAGGATGTGACACCCATGAATCCCCATTGCTACCACAGGTTGTTCGGTCTCAATACCCTTCCAATTTGGGTCTGATATAACGGGGACATCCTAGCCAAACACTGCTAGACAGCCCTAGGTATGACAACCAATAGTTCAAGAAGGTGTCAATGGGCACCCCCAGAAACAACCCATACTATTTCCGTTGATGTCCAAGGACAGAAGTGTCACATCCTCCCAGCCGGTACCCTATCTGGCATACCCGAGAGTGTGATCCACAGCCCGAAGATCAGGTATCGAGTAATCAACCTCCCACATAAACAATAACATAATCATGAACAATAATAATAAAAGTGCGGAAGATAAACCATAGATCCAAATAAGAAAAAAAATGAATCATATATATAAATCAGAGTACTAGATATAGTCAGAGTGTCTAAATCAGATAAGTAAAGTGAGGCAAAATCCCACTCTACAACCAGCGGAAAAGTAGTTCTAAAAGAGAATAAGCAAGACAGAATCTAATCCCAGTAGCAGATACAATGGGTAACTAAATTGTTCTCAACTTTATAGACAACATCCCTATAAGTATAAATCTCATAAACAGCACAAGGGCGCTTCCACTCAATGGTCGGACTAAGCATCGTACGGAGCATAACCACTCGCGGGATCTTCAGTGTAATTGTTGTAACCGCAATCACCTTCTTGGAGATATGCCTCTTCTCCTTGCGCTTCTTCATAGGGGCCGTCATAATATTCTGTACCTGCAGAATAGTCTAACAAACATTGTACAATAAAGGAATGAGTTTCAAAGAAACTCAGTAAGGCAGTTAAATCCATAATAACATAAATGGCAGGATTTCAGAACAAACATAAATGAAATATGGTATGAGACAAACAATGAATGAATGAATCTAACTCTACATATGCTGGTCTCTATTGGCAGACATGCTTTAAGTCATAGCACCGTACTTCTTAGGAAGGTCTCAATCACTCATCATCAGTTGGTAATGGGTCCGGCATCCCTCGGGACATTCCATGGCTGGGGGTTAAGTCACCTCTCTCTCACATCACCATTGGTCTAAGTACCGGCGCATGTCAGGGTAAAGCCTAGCCAAATGCAAGTCTTCTACTTAGTTACATCAAGTCAGATCCAGATACGTCCATTCCTCGTCCCTGACGATCCTTTCCAGTATCCTTCACACTAGAGTCCTCATAGTCCCTGACTATGGACTCATCAACCCTATTGGTTATCCACATATGGTAAACGGGAAACTCCCCGGCCCCGGGGGGGGGGGGGTTGGGGGTGGGGGGGCCCCCGCGCGGGGGGGGGGGGGGGGGGGCGGGGGGGGGGGGGGGGGGGGGGGGGGGGGGGGGGGGGTGGTTTTTTTTAGTCTATCAATAATAATAAATACAAATACGAGATAATCAAGAGCAAGAATAGTGCAATAATTAATAAACAAAGTTACAGGAGTCCAAATACTCCGATAAATATCCAAGAAATAATCAAAGGAAAGAATCAAGAATCAAATGTAATATCGAGTTCAGCGGAAGCAAAAAGAATAACTAAATAATCTTCATCTTCATGAGGCTTCATGCTCTGCAAGTCCATGTACCACTGTCTGTCTCACATCGCCTTCAAACGAGAAGGCTCTTTCATACGAATCATCTCCAACTTCCGACATTGTGCAACCATCTCGTACAGTTTATATAATACATACAATGAAAGGAATGAGTTCCAACGAACTCAGTAAGGAACAAGCAATTCTCATATATATGTCAATACAATCCACGAATGCACAGATGAAATGATATGGATGGTATGCAGAAATATGAATGCTACTAAGATCTAACTATGCAAGTCTCTAATGGCTGACATGCTTTAAGATATACACCAGCCCTCCTTTGGGTAAGTCTCATCACTCGATCCGGCAAGGACCGGTTACCTCTCGTAGGGATCCCTGGGCAAAGGGGTAAGTCCACACACGGCTCTCAAAACCGTGGGGGGGGTTAAGTCAACACTCTCTCACCACGACCATTGGCAATGAGTACCGGCGCATGTCGGGGTTTCTAATCCAATGCAAGGTCATAATGGTAACATACTATATGAAGTCCGAGATACTTCCCCTATGGCACCAACCAACTCGGTTCAAGTATCCTTCGCAACCTAGGAGTGAGAATCCTCACGGACCGGCTACCTCTGTTGGACTCCACTCCTTAACCCTATGGTCATCCACATATTATTGGGGCGGATGCTCTCATGACTCCTCGCGACACCCGGTCCGCTCCTTGGACGTCCATGAGCCCAACCCTAACATATGCAACCCTACCATTACATTACCAATAGTGGACCACTGAGTCTCCGCACGGACTGGTTACCGCTATAGGATGAAACATAGTCACGTCACCATTGTCACGGGTCACCTGGCTTCAATTCCCCTGCCGAAAGGGTAATAGCATGTGGGGTACCTAGCCATGCAATTCTAGACTCCCTAAGTATGTCATCAAGTAATCATGATAGTGCTGGAGACATCAGCAGGCATGTGTCCCATTCCCACAGCCTTCTGATATCCCAAGCCAAGATATCCCAATGGAATACCCCTTTCATCACAATCACACTACATCACTCTTTATCATATCATGAACAGTTGTGCAATATCATAAAAGAGGAAGTACATCAAGGAACACCACAAACAGCAAGTGTACAATAAGATTCACATGCTTTATACAATTACAGCAAGTTACATGATCAAAGAATAATAAATAGAACAACAGAATCATCATGTATATGTAATTGCATATAAATAAGAATGCATGTCCTTACCTGTAATTTAGTAGAAGTCCTCTAACTTGCAATCCAAAAACTATTATAAGACTTTTATTTGAAACAGAGAACACCTAGGCATAGGGTTACAAGAATGTATAAGAGTCAAGAGTCAAAACAATTCAAAAATCAAACCTACACAGCTGCTGGAAACCAGCCGGTTGCTTGTGGCGGTTGCTTAAGTTAAGCGACCTCCACAAGCGACCGCCCCTGTTTCAGACAGTTTCCAACTCCGAAAATCAGACTTTTTATCATCCGATTTCAATCCGTTTTGGGATGATCTTAGTCCGAAATTCAAGCTTAATAAGTCTAGAACAAGGGGGTAACAAGAAACCCTAGAATTAACAAAGATTTATTACCCAAATTATTCCCCTTGATGGGATCCATCCATTAAACAAATGCGGGGATTCGTTTCTGGACAGGATCTCATCAAGAACATTGAAAAGGGAGATACAACAAATCAATTGGGTAACCACCAACAAAAAGGGGATGGGTTCATATCAATCAGAGGTTAAAAAGAAGAGAATTGCAGATGGAGATTCATTACCTTAATCAGAATCACCAAGAATAGAAGAGAAAAGGTTTTATATCATTAACAGCACTTCAGAGTTGAATCCCCATGATTCCACTGCCGCCTAATCGCCCAAAATAGCAATCCCGAACAAAATAATGCGTTAATAGGGCGAGGGATGCTATTTATAACGAACAGGGGGCAAAATAGGGCATTTTCCCGCAAGCAGAACCGGGCGGTCGCTTAAGGCGGTCGCTTGGTTTAATCAACCGCCACTAGTAACCGCCCCCAAGTATATTGCTATACAAGGGTGCTTTGCTCATGGGGTTGAAGACCAAGTACAACCAAACCCAAATGAAGACATGGGGGAGATCATAGTCCGAAAAATCAATCATAATAGGTTTGTAACAAAGAGGTTAGGGTTTCATCATAACATATGGCTCATGAAAAGGTTATGATCACGGAAAGAGAGGGAATGATTGTTATCAAGAAAATAACAAGAAATCATAGGAAATCTAGTTTATGTTAACAGAAACATTACCCATGAGGTTTCCCGCACATGGAAGGTTACAAAAGGTTTCCAGAAAGATCATTCAAGGGTTAGGGTTAAGGTTTCAAGAATCTATTAGCTAGGGTTAAGATCATGATGATGATCATAGATCTCAAAGAATAGAATGAGATTATGGAATAGATGGTTGCAAGGATGCATCATCTTTTTCCTGATCTCAAACAAGAACAAGAACGAAGAAAGAATGATTAGAAATCCTAATTAAGTTAAACATGGATCATGAAGAAAATATAGTGTGATCAAGGATAAACAATTAGAGAATGATAGGTTACAATTTTAGTAAAGAAAACACATTGATTGGCTGTTAACAAGATCAAACTAAGGGTTCTTGGTTTGATCCAAGAGGTTAGGATTTCACCCTTTTTTTGGCTCCCAATGAAAAGGTTGAGAGCACCGGATGAAGGGAAATAAATTGATAGCCAATAAAACAAGAAAACATAGATGATCAAGTTTAGGTTAACACAAATATCACCCAAGGGAAAGAGAAACAAAGAATCAAGATTCACCCATGGGAAAGAGAAACAAAGAATGCACAATCTGAAAAAGGTGTTGGGGAGTTTCCAACAAATAAAAGAACAATAGGATCTCAGATATGGTTACCTCTCATGAGAGTTGGTTACCTCCCATGAGAGTTACCCATAAATAACTCTCACAAAAACAACCCAAGATAGATAAAAGAACATCTCATTAGTATTTCAAAAATAAAGAATGGAATTAGAAAGGGTCTACTAATGAGAGAAAATAAGGTTCTCAATTAAAGTGAAGGGAAACAAATTCAAATCATACAATTAGGGATTACTAACAAGAATCCGTGTATCCCACGAAAAGACTAGGGAGAATAAAAATTCACCCTTAGGGCAAAGAATTTACAATCAAGAAAGGTTTTGGGGAGGGTCCAATGAATTAATAGAAAATAAAAGGGTTGCCAATTGTTCCAAAGAAAAATAAGGATCAACTCCTCAATCATGAGGACACAAGGGAAGGTCATGGTAATAATATGAGACCTTCCCCACAATAATAAAGATAGGTAGGAAATTAGGGAAAGTATCATTAAGAGCTTTGGTGGAATCAAATTCAAGGATCATCGCCATATGGCTTCAAGATCATAGAGTGAATTGGGGGATTCACTCTAGGGCTAAAAGAATTAAAGAAGAGGTTATTACAGCAGTGTAATACCCTTCTCATGATCAGAAAATCAGAAGTAGAGAAGAAAGAATGAATTAAAGAAGAAACGAATTGAATACCAACCTTTTAGAAGAGAAACCGATGAAGAAACCTGAACAGATACTAGAGGATCTTCCTTGGCTTCGAAGGAGAGGTTCTAGGGATCTTCCCACGTTCTCCCAAGGCTTAGAAACAGATTGAGAGTGAAACACTTGGAGTTCCCCCCTTTTAAAATGCACAAAGAGTTCAAGAGTTACTAGGGTTTCACCAAACTGACCAAACTGACCCTGGTGGTTGATTGGTTGCCAAAGAGGAAGTTCAAAGGTCGATCCCATGCTATCAAGAGGTTTAGAAACATGGTGGGAATAGTTTACCACGAAATTAAAGGAAATAAAGCTTTTGAAAACCTTCAAAACAGATATTTACCAAAATGCCACTGCCTGGACAGCTTATTCAAAACAAAGGATTTAATGGGCCAAACTTCAATATTTTTGGATGGGCTTCTTTCAATACATCGTACTACTTACCTAGTATGGAGGGAAGTCTTCAAACCAGGTCCAACTAAGCTTTAGGTCCATCAACCAAGTTCTTCTTCACAAATAAATAGTTCAACACCAAATCAAGTAAGGTTTCCATAAGGAAACACCATCATCAATATCCATGGGTTTTGGGTCAAACACCATATCTTCTACTGAGATGGCCCACAAAGACATCTTCCTAAGATTTTCAAAAATAGTAAAACTGAAATCACGGTCAAACTTCAAAGTCAACATTAAACGAACCCTACTTGACCCAAAACACATCGGGTTTCCGGGCTAGATTTGGGCTGGGTGTTACATTAAGTGTAAAACCCAGCCCTAACCTTGACCCGGAAACCTTGTTATTTGTAGGTCCAGTGACCCGAAGTAAAGTAAGAAGTCAGCTTTGGGCCATCCCAGTGGAGGACTTGGTGTCTGGCTTTTAATCCATGAGAGTTGATGATGAAGTTCTATTTATGGAAACTGAATCTTAATGAAGATCAGATTAGTTGATGGACTAGGAGTACTCTCTATCATGGTTTGAACGCATTTCTACCTATTAGGTAAGTCACTTGATATGTGTGCAAAACCCCTTTAGGATTGGATTTGATCTGGGTCTTCAATTCCCTGTTTTGGAATTGTTGTCTGCATTGGTCAACTGATTGGTCGACTAGACCAGTCGACCAATCCACTCGACCAATGGGTGCTGTGTTTGGCAATTAGGTCTTGCTTGCTCTATTTAAGTCCAATCTCGAGTCTACTTCGTATTTGCTGCCTCCAAACTCTTTGGAACGAACCAAAGACCTCTGCAAGTCATCTCCCTTGCATCCTTGGTGATTTTCTTGACGGATCTTCGTCAAAACTCTTCCTTTTGCATCAAAGGTATGTCTACACTCTCTTCTTCTCCATCTCTGTTTTTCTTTCCTTTTTGAGTTGAGACAGTAGAGAAGATGTTGCATTCTCTGTTGCAAACATCTCTGGACTTGTCTCTCATGATCATCCTAAGGATTAATGGCTAAAACAATGATCTTAACCATGATCATTGCAAGCTTTTGAAGGAATCATGATCAAACCATGATCTAGTCTTTGTTTAACTTCTGATTTGAATTCTGATCTCCTTGGATATTCTATATTGATCATGTTAGTAGTCAATTGCTGTGTTTTCTTTTCATGATCCATGATCTATCAATCTTTAGTTGTTTCTCTTCTACCATACCATGTTTTCTTCATTAATCATGATAGTTACATATATGGTAGGTTTTGTTTCCCTATTTAGATTTATGCTTTTAAGCCTATTTCCTTGAAGATCTAAGTATGCTTTTCATGATACCTTTACCCGAATCAATGATTTATTCTCCTATTGTTCTTGCCTTTGATTTCTATCTTGAATTCTTCAAGATCCATGGTTGATCTAATTATGGTAACTTTTTGTTTCCTAATTTGGATCTTGATGGCTTGATTTGATTAGTGTTTTGAGGTCCCCTATATGTTAGGATACTACTGATGTAGTTTACCCCTTGATTAGTACCCTTTTGAACCACCAAATTCGGATTTTATATCTCAAAACTCTGATTTTATAGGCTACTGTCTGCATTGGTCCACTGATTGGTCGACTGGACTAGTCGACCAATCCACTCGACCAATGAGTACAGCAACTCCAGAATTGGTCTGTGTTGGATGTTTTGGTATCTTTTCTGTTAGGGATCTTTCCTAATATGTTGTATACACTTGTTTAGGACCTTCTTCTCAAGTTTGCCAAGATCTTACTTGATTTCTTAGGATTCCTTTGCGAGTTATAAAAGGTAAGGATGGTTACTTCTTTAACAACATAAATTGCATATCTTAGTTTCTATATTTGAATCTTGTTAAGTTATTTCTTTAATTAGATTCTTATAATGTCATACTACTGTGGTACTGTCTTGATATCAGTAGCATTACTTATTCATATTGAATTGACTCATGTATGATTTACTTACCTATTATATACAAAGTGATTGTAATTATTGATTTCTTTCCATATATGAAGTTACCATATATGTGATGATATGAATTGATGCATGTGTATGCTTAAGTATGGTTTGGAAAGGAGAGGTGTCCTTTTGAAACTTCTGTCCTTGGACTACTACGGGAATATTATGGGATGTTTCCGGAGATGCCCTCTTGACACCTTCCTAAACTGTTGGATGACATATCTAGGACTGTCTAGTAGTGTTTGGCTAGGATGTCCCGTTATGTCAGACCCTAATCGGAGGGGTATTGAGACCGAACGACCCGTGGTAGCAATGGGGATTCATGGGCGCTCAAGACCGGTAACCAACCCGTGAGAGGACAGGAATCACATTGTGGGGGCCATTTATTGGTAGGGTTGCATATGGATAGACTTGGGCTCACGGGCGCTCAAGACCGGTAACCAACCCGTGAGAGGACGTGAGAGCTTCCCGTTTACCATATGTGGATGATCAATAGGGTTGATGAGTCGTAGTCAGGGACTATGAGGACTCTAGTGTGAAGGATACCGGAAAGGATCGTCAGGGACGAGGAATGGACGTATCTGGATCTGACTTGATGTAACTAAGTAGAAGACTTGCATTTGGCTAGGCTTAACCCTGACATGCGCCGGTACTTAGACCAATGGTGATGTGAGAGAGTGGTGACC
This sequence comes from Hakea prostrata, assembly GCF_041222555.1. NCBI lineage: Eukaryota > Viridiplantae > Streptophyta > Magnoliopsida > Proteales > Proteaceae > Hakea > Hakea prostrata. The sequence goes on from NC_142606.1 coordinate 25,772,221, forward strand.
TATACCCCAAGCCATGGAATGTCCCGAGGGATGCCGGACCCATTACCAACTGATGATGAGTGATTGAGACCTTCCTAAAGAAGTACGGTGCTATGACTTAAAGCATGTCTGCCAATAGAGACCAGCATATGTAGAGTTAGATTCATTCATTCATTGTTTGTCTCATACCATATTTCATTTATGTTTGTTCTGAAATCCTGCCATTTATGTTATTATGGATTTAACTGCCTTACTGAGTTTCAAAGAAACTCATTCCTTTATTGTACAATGTTTGTTAGACTATTCTGCAGGTACAGAATATTATGACGGCCCCTATGAAGAAGCGCAAGGAGAAGAGGCATATCTCCAGGAAGGTGATTGCGGTTACAACAATTACACTGATGATCCCGCGAGTGGTTATGCTCCGTACGATGCTTAGTCCGACCATTGAGTGGAAGCGCCCTTGTGTTGTTTATGAGATTTATACTTATAGGGATGTTGTCTATAAAGTTGAGAACAATTTAGTTACCCATTGTACCTGCTACTGGGATTAGATTCTATCTTGCTTATTCTCTTTTAGAACTACTTTTCTGCTGGTTGTAGAGTGGGAATTCGCCTCACTTTACTTATCTGATTTAGACACTCTGATTATATCTAGTACTCTGATTTATATATGATTCATTCTTTCCTTATTTGGATCTATGGTTTATCTTCCGCACTTTTATTATTATTGTTCATGATTATGTTATTGTTTATGTGGGAGGTTGATTACTCGATACCGATCTACGGGCTGTGGATCACACTCTCGGGTATGCCGGATAGGGTACCGGCTGGGAGGATGTGATGATGATTGGTATCGAGCCCAAGGTTCGAGGAAATCCTAACCACAAAAGACAATAATTGAACATTCCCGAGTCATTGATCTGAAATGACTCTTCTACTCTTAAAAGTGAATAATAGAACACTTGGATTAGAAACTTAACCTATGAAGCATACAAGAACATTTCCGAATAACATACCATAATTATACTTAAACAAATGTCACTAATGCAAAGAAAAGAAAGGTGCATAATATACAATAATTAAGTGAAACAAAATGAACTTCATTAATTTCAAAAGCTTTTACAACGATTACATCTGAAATGCATAAATGAAAATCCTAGGGTACAGTCTATCTAGGTGATCTTCTCTCGATCTCTCGTATGCTCGAACTCCTCCGCTAGCTGAGTCACCCGATGCTCTATCCTATCCCGTCGTGACTCCATCCTCTCGTACATCTGCTCCGTCCGACCTCCATCCTCTCTAGCATGGAAGTCATCGATCTCATCTGTGCCCCAAGATCTGAAGTCTCCGGAACCGCATGTGAAGGGGCACCGCCTCGAAGTGTGATGAAGGAAACTCGTGATGCACCGACTCAGCCTCGTGCATATCTCGTATCATCTCCGGCCTGATCATCACTATCGGACCGATATCCTCTCCTCCATCCTCTCGACTCCTGATCCTCATCCTCCGACTCCTCATCATCCTAACCCTCCGGACCAGGAGATATCTCGATCGCTGCAGTCTCATCTCGACGAATGGTCCGAGTCCCGATAGAGTATCCTTGTGAACCGGTGTCCACCGGTGTATCCTCGAAACTCACCCCGAAATGCCTCGAAGATCAAGGTCAGTAGCCTCCCATAGCAAAGGTTCCGCATGCTAGGCCACAGAACCAAGTCCAGCATGACCTGCTGAATGATGTAGGAGAGATCGATCTCGAAGCCCATGTAGATGCGGTAGATGACTAAGGCCTCCATCACTGTGACCCGATGGTGATGTCCGGCCTTCGGCATAATGTTTCAGCCGACTATGCGACCGATAATCCTTGCAGAATCCGTCATCCGTCCGCTAGTCCACGGAGTGAAGCATCGACGACTATCCCATAGAGTAGAGCATATCTTTCGAAGCTCGTACGGCATCAGATGGCTGTCCAGATCTGCTCTTGCAGGTATCCACACACACCGCTTGTGGATAGTAAGGAACCTGCAAGATCTCAGCCAGTGCTCGGGTGGAAAGTCGAATCTGAGTCCGAAAGACCCTGCTCCTTAGGACAAGTCTAAGTGGATGTCCTTGACCTCGAGCCTCCTCTGTGTAGGTAAGGTTGTTGAAGAACAACCTCACTAGCTCCGGTATACCGGCAGATCCTTGGTGAAGAGATGAGTCCACCGCAACGTGTCGAATCTCTCGCCGAATCCTAAAGACTCGAGCTGGCGTAGGTGAAGTAGACGTCCCATCTCGATGTTACAAGAATCGAAGTAGGCCTCGTACAAGAACTCGGCCCGAGGTGTGTCGAACATGTCCGGTCTCCGAACCTCCCGTCTAGGCTCCGAAGGAACCCGACCTCCGCCCCTAAGTGCCCCTACAATGCGACCACGACCTCTACCTCGTCCTCGCCCTCCCCTCTCGCATAGTGTGTATCCGTGAAAGAGACAAGAGACAATTCCGAGTTAGTGCTACTTTAAGATTTGAGCCAAAAGGGTATTTTCGTAATTTTTCGAAAAATTTCAAATTTGGGGGAAATTTGATTTGAACATACTAGCATGTGCGCAATACTAGGAATTTCATGTCTATGAAGTTTGTTTGAAGAAAATCGATCGAAAACTTGGATTAAAGCGAAAAATTCAGCAAGAAGGAAATTTGGGGATTTTGCAATTTAGGTCAAAATTGGATTTTTGAAAAGTTGAAATTGGTTAAATCAAATTTTATGGACCTATCTACAATATCATCTTGAGCATGTAGCATTTGATTTTGTGCGAAAATTTCAAGCGGTTTGTGAGAAAACGAAAATTTTCTAAAGATAACAATTTCGGTATGAAAATGTTGCGAGATGAACACCAATATGTTAGAACTTGTTGTCTATGCATGGCATTGTGTTTAAAACCTAGGGAATATGTTTCTAAGCATTCCTAAGCATGATTTCTAGCATTGGATACAAGCAAAGCATGGTTTTGATTGAAATGCAAGCATGAGAAGATGAAAATGGAAGAAAGAATGAGAGATTTACCTTGTTTGTGATGGTTGTGTGTTGTTGTGTTGTTGTTGAAGCACCAAAACACCTCAAGAACACTTGTGAGAACCTTTGGAGACTTTCCCTAGAGCTCTCTCACCTTTGAAAGAAGATAAAATGAAGTTGGAATGTGGAAATGAGGCTTATAATGCGAATTTTCGCATTTCCATCGCATTGGTCGACTCATTGGTCGACCTTGGGTCGTCGACCAATCACTCGACCAATGGTCACAGAGACCTCATTTGCTGTTGAATTTTTGGAAAATATGATTTTTGCCTTATGGATTATTGTTTGATGACTATATGGATATATTTGAGCATGATTTAAGTTTTCAAATCATTTGGACTTGTGGTTTATGTTGAAACTTCGAAATTCGGTATTTTGATGTTCTCAGTTTTGCAGAATGGTTACTCTGAGAAGTGGGCGTGGTGAATCCAGTGGTCAAGGAGGTGGTGAAATACCTCATGGAGGTGGTGAGATACCTAATGTCGATCAGGGTACCCATGAGATACCCGGTGCCCGAATGTTGGAAGTTTCCGAGATATTGCCAATATTATGGGCAATATGATGCAAAGCAGCAAGCAGCTCAGTTCAACCAGATGTTGGTGGGTTTCATGACTCGCATAATGAGACTCGAGCTGGTGCTAATGTGAATCCTCATGCCGCAGTCCCGAATGCGGGAGGTTTAGCTGGAACTCCTCATACTCGCTTTGATGGAGAGTTTTCGAAGATGCAAGTACCCACTTTCACCGGAGTTACCAAGGACCCCTTGTTTCCTAACAAGTGGCTTTGTGAGTTGGAGAAGGCTTTCCGACATCCGCAATGCTCGGAAGCTCGGAAGATTCCGTTCTTTGCTTCGAACAGAAGTTACAACAAGAAGCTGATGCATGGTGGATCTCCACTCGGCCTATTTTGGAAGGTTTGCATGCAGGAGTTGTAACTTGGGAGTTGTTCAAAGAGGCTTTTTGTATGAATTACTTCCCCGAGGCGGTGAAAGATGCGAAGGAAGCTGAGTTCATGGTTCTTACACAAGGATCTCTGTCTGTGTTGGAGTACCAACAGAAGTTCGAGGAGCATCATTTCTTTGCTCCAGATTCTCTGAAGGTTGACCTCGCCAAAGCGAAGAGGTTCTTCAAAGGACTGCACCCTGCCATTAAAGCTTACCTCACAGTCCAGCCTATAGTGAGCTATGCTCAAGTGGTGCAGAACTCGAAGAAGTTGGAAGAAACAGAGAAGGAAAGTGCACGTGTGCAAAAGCCCTGGCAGCCAAGGAACCCTGGTTTGGTGGATCGTAATGATCGGCGTTTTGGGAGACCTACACCCTACCCCACTCCTACCTTTTAGCCTAAGAGTGTAGGTCAGAACTCGGGTTTTCAGCAGCCCGGCCAATTTAGACAGTATGGCGGAAACCGACCACCAGCAAGTGCAAGTGCTAGGCCTTTTGTTCGAAGCACTCTGTTGCAGCCACCCCCGTTGGACCCAAAGCAATCTGTTTGCTTCTACCGCAAGCAAGCTGGTCATTTGCTCGCTCGTGCCCGTCCGAAGCGGCCTATCCAGCAGCTGCTCCGCTCCCAGTGGTGAAGAGTGCTCCCGCTCCTCCCTCCGGTAGAGTTTTCAGTATTTCCAAGTCTTGAGCAGGATCCAAGCCATGAAGTGATTACAGGTACATTGTTAGTTGCTACTATTTCTCGCATTTGTCTTATTTGATACGGGTGCATCTCATTCGTTCATGTCATCTCGCATTCATCAAGAAGACTAACCTAATCCCTGAGAAGTTGTCTAGTTGTTTATTGATTAGTACACCTACCGGTCCTGTTGTGAAACTAGATAAGGGGTTATCTAAATGTCCTGTGTTGATTGGTGAGAAGAACTTGGAAGCCAATTTTGTAATTCTTGATATGAAGGACTTCGATGTTATTTTGGGAATTGATTGGTTAACAGCCCACAAAGCTGTGTTCCTTTGTTCCTCAAAGAAGATTCAGTTCCATATTTGTGGAAGTCCGGTCTTAGAATTTCAGGGTGAAAAGAGAAGGGTTTGTAAGAAGGTGCTTGTCTCGTGACCGATGCAAGTCTATGCCCTAGTGGATGATGCTTCAATTGAAGGCAAGGGTAAAGTGGAGAAAAGAGTCAATGAAGTCGGGGTTGTCCTGGACTTTGTTGATGTCTTCCCGATGATCTATCGGGAGTGCCTCCAAACAGGGATGTCGAGTTTTCTATTGATCTCGTCCCTGGTGCCGCTCCGGTATCTAAAGCTCCGTATAGGATGGCTCCTACTGAGTTGAAAGAGTTGCAAAATCAGTTGAATGAGCATTTTGATAGAGGTTTCGTACAGCCTAGTGTATCACCTTGGGGAGCTCCGGTCTTGTTTGTCAAGAAGAAAGACGGTAGTATGCGCTTGTGCATCGACTACCGTGAGTTGAATAAGCTGACTATCAAGAATAGATACCCGCAGCCCAGAATAGATGATCTCTTCGATCAATTGAAGGGTTCAGTTGTGTTCTCAAAGATTGACTTAAGGTCCAGATATCACCAATTGAAAGTGAAGTCTAGTGATATCTTCAAGACAGCTTTCTGAACACAGTATGGTCACTACGAGTTTAGAGTCATGCCCTTCGGATTGACCAATGCTCCTGCGGTGTTCATGGACCTCATGAACCGAGTATTTCACAATGTGCTTGATAAGTTTGTGATTGTTTTCATCGATGACATCTTGATCTATTCGAAGAGCGAAGAAGAGCATGCGAGTCATCTAAGTTTCACTTTGCAAAGGTTGCGAGAAAAGAAGTTGTACACTAAGTTTAGCAAGTGTGATTTCTGGCTTAAGAGAGTAGTATTCCTTGGCCATGTGGTTTCAGCCGAAGGTATTCGTGTCGATCCTGAAAAGGTTCAAGCTGTGGCTGATTGGGAAAGACCGAAGTCGGTAACGGAAATAAGAAGTTTTCTTGGATTGGCGGGTTACTACAGAAGGTTTATTGAGAATTTTTCTCGGTTGGCTGCTCCTATGACTAAGTTGACCAGGAAAGAAGAAAAGTTTGTTTGGTCTGACGCCTGTGAGAAGAATTTCCAAGAGTTGAAAGATAGATTGACAAGTGCCCCGGTTTTGACTATACCTGATAGTTCCGGTGGTATGACAGTTTATACCGATGCGTCAAAGATTGGATTGGGTTGCGTACTGATGCAACATGGCAAGGTCGTAGCCTATGCTTCTCGGCAATTGAAAGATTATGAGCGGAATTACCCCACTCACGACCTAGAACTTGCCGCTTTTGTCTTTGCTTTGAAGATTTGGAGACATTACCTCTACGGTTAGAAGATTGCCATTTTCACGGATCATAAGAGTTTGAAATACTTCTTCACCCAAAAGGAGTTGAACATGAGACAAAGGAGATGGTTGGAACTAGTCTCCGATTATGATTGTGATATTCAGTGTCACCCTGGGAAGGCAAACGTTGTTGCTGATGCTCTTAGTAGGAAGAACCAGAAGAAGACGTTGGATTTGAATGCTTTGAGCTTACCATTGTGGTCTTCTATTGAGAGTTTTGATTTGGAAATTGTCCCTGAGAATTCTGATTTTATTCTTTTCGCCATGATGGCAAGATCTGGTCTTAGAGATAAGATTGTTGCTCACAGAGTTCCGATCAAGAGCTTTTGATCAAAGTTGAGAAGATTTCTTCGAATCCTGAGTCGGACCCCGACTTTGGTATATCCATGGATGGTGCTTTATTGTTTAGAGGAAGACTGTGCGTGCCTGCAAACGAAGAAATTAAGAAAGAAATATTGAAGGAAGCACACCAGTCAGTCTTTACTATACACCCGGGAAGCACCAAGATGTACAAGGACTTGAAGGAACATTTTTGGTGGATTGGTCTAAAGGCTGATGTTGATGATTTTTTTGCCAAGTGTGAGACTTGCCAACGTGTGAAAGCCGTTCGACAACCCCCATCTAGATTACTTCAACCTCTTCCTATTCCTAGTTGGAAGTGGGAGGATATCTCTATGGACTTTGTGACTTGCTTGCCTCGGACAAGTAAAGGCAATGACACTTGTGTGGGTGATTGTTGATAGGTTGACCAAATCAGCCCACTTCATTCCTATGAAGATCACTCATACTGGATAAGCTGGCAAGGCTTTACGTGGATAATGTGGTTCGTCCGCATGGTGTGCCATTGAGTATTGTTTCGGATCGTGATCCTAGGTTCACCTCAAGGTTTTGGAATAGTTTGCGGAAGGCCTTGGGAACCCAATTGAACTTGAGTACAGCTCATCATCCACAGTCTCGATGGACAATCCGAGCGGACAATTCGGACATTGGAAGACATGCTCAGATCTTGTGTGGTGGATATGGGTGGTAATTGGAATGAACACCTAGCTTTGGTTGAGTTTGCCTATAACAACAGTTATCAAGCAACAATAGGCATGGCCCCATTCAGGGCTTTGTATGGCAGTACTTGTAGGACACCTTTGTACTGGACTGAGACAGGTGAAAGAAAAGTCTTAGGTCCTGAGATGATTGAAGCTACGAGTGCTATGGTAGATATGATAAGAGAAAGGATTAAGTCTCGCCTACCAAGACAGAAATCTTATGCTGATAAGAGAAGGACTGATTTGGAATTTCAAGTTGGAGAGAAAGTCTTTCTGAAGGTTTCACCAATGAAGGGTGTGATGAGATTCAATGTTAAGGGAAAGCTTAGCCCTCGTTTTCATTGGACCTTTTGAGATTTTGGAAAAGGTTGGACCTTTTGCGTATCGATTAGCATTACCTCCGCCTCTTGCTGGTGTTCGCAATGTGTTTCATATTTCGATGCTCCGGAAATACATAGAGAATCCGGAACACATTTTGCAGCAAGCACCTGAAGGACTTAGTGCTGATTTGACCTACGATGAAGAACCGGCCGAAATCTTGGATAGGAAGGACAAGCAGCTGCGGAATCGCACCATCCCTTAGGTGAAGATTCGGTGGAAGAACCATACCCTTGAAGAAGCTTCTTGGGAGAAGGAAGAAGACATGAAGGAGAAGTTTCCTTACCTCTTTGGAAGCACAGGTACGCTTTCAATTTCGAGGACGAAATTTCTTTAAGGGGGGGAGAATGTAAAACCCAGCCCTAACCTTGATCCGGAAACCTTGTTATTTGTAGGTCCAGTGACCCGAAGTAAAGTAAGAAGTCAGCTTCGGGCCATCCCAGTGGAGGACTTGGTGTCTGGCTTTGAATCCATGAGAGTTGATGATGAAGTTCTATTTATGGAAACTGAATCTTGATGAAGATCGGATTAGTTGATGGACTACGAGTGCTCTCTATCATGGTTTGAAGGCATTTCTACCTATTAGGTAAGTCACTTGATATGTGTGCAAAACCCCTTTAGGATTGGATTTGATCTGGGTCTTCAATTCCCTGTTTTGGAATTGTCTTCATCGCATTGGTCAACCGATTGGTCGATTGGACCAGTCGACCAATCCACTCGACCAATGGGTGCTTGTCTTTGGCAATTAGGTCTTGCTTGCTCTATTTAAGTCCAATCTCGAGTCTACTTCGTATTTGCTGCCTCCAAACTCTTTGGAACGAACCAAAGACCTCTGCAAGTCATCTCCCTTGCATCCTTGGTGATTTTCTTGACGGATCTTCGTCAAAACTCTTCCTTTTGCATCAAAGGTATGTCTACACTCTCTTCTTCTCCTCCATCTCTGTTTTTCTTTCCTTTTTGAGTTGAGACAGTAGAGGAGATGTTGCATTCTCTGTTGCAAACATCTCTGGACTTGTCTCTCATGATCATCCTAAGGATTAATGGCTAAAACAATGATCTTAACCATGATCATTGCAAGCTTTTGAAGGAATCATGATCAAACCATGATCTAGTCTTTGTTTAACTTCTGATTTGAATTCTGATCTCCTTGGATATTCTATATTGATCATGTTAGTAGTCAATTGCTGTGTTTTCTTTTCATGATCCATGATCTATCAATCTTTAGTTGTTTCTCTTCTACCATACCATGTTTTCTTCATGAATCATGATAGTTACATATATGGTAGGTTTTGTTTCCTTATTTAGATTTATGCTTTTAAGCCTATTTCCTTGAAGATCTAAGTATGCTTTTCATGATACCTTTACCCGAATCAATGATTTATTCTCCTATTGTTCTTGCCTTTGATTTCTATCTTGAATTCTTCAAGATCCATGGTTGATCTAATTATGGTAACTTTTTGTTTCCTAATTTGGATCTTGATGGCTTGATTTGATTAGTGTTTTGAGGTCCCCTATATGTTAGGATACTACTGATGTAGTTTACCCCTTGATTAGTACCCTTTTAAACCACCAAATTCGGATTTTATATCTCAAAACTCTGATTTTATAGGCTATCGTCTCGCATTGGTCGATCGATTGGTGGCGATGGACCAGTCGACCAATCCACTCGACCAATGAGTACAGAAACTCAGAATTGGTCTATGTTGGATGTTTTGGTATCTTTTCTGTTAGGGATCTTTCCTAATATGTTGTATACACTTGTTTAGGACCTTCTTCTCAAGTTTTCCAAGATCTTACTTGATTTCTTAGGATTCCTTTGCGAGTTATAAAAGGTAAGGATGGTTACTTCTTTAACAACATAAATTGCATATCTTAGTTTCTATATTTGAATCTTGTTAAGTTATTTCTTTAATTAGATTCTTATAATGTCATACTACTGTGGTACTATCTTGATATCAGTAGCATTACTTATTCATATTGAATTGACTCATGTATGATTTACTTACCTATTATATACAAAGTGATTGTAATTATTGATTTCGTTCCATATATGAAGTTACCATATATGTGATGATATGAATTGATGCATGTGTATGCTTAAGTATGGTTTGGAAAGGAGAGGTGTCCTTTTGACACTTCTGTCCTTGGACTACTACGGGAATATTATGGGATGTTTCCGGAGATGCCCTCTGGACACCTTCCTAAACTGTTGGATGACATATCTAGGACTGTCTAGTAGTGTTTGGCTAGGATGTCCCGTTATGTCAGACCCTAATCGGAGGGGTATTGAGACCGAACGACCCGTGGTAGCAATGGGGATTCATGGGCGCTCAAGACCGGTAACCAACCCGTGAGAGGACAGGAATCACATTGTGGGGGCCATTTATTGGTAGGGTTGCATATGGATAGACTTGGGCTCACGGGCGCTCAAGACCGGTAACCAACCCGTGAGAGGACGTGAGAGCTTCCCGTTTACCATATGTGGATAACCAATAGGGTTGATGAGTCCGTAGTCGGGGACTATGAGGACTCTAGTGTGAAGGATACCGGAAAGGATCGTCAGGGACGAGGAATGGACGTATCTGGATCTGACTTGATGTAACTAAGTAGAAGACTTGCATTTGGCTAGGCTTAACCCTGACATGCGCCGGTACTTAGACCAATGGTGATGTGAGAGAGTGGTGACCTATACCCCCAGCCAAGGATTGTCCCGATGGATGCCGGACCCATTACCAACTGATGATGAGTGATTGAGACCTTCCTAAAGAAGTACGGTGCTATGACTTAAAGCATGTCTGCCAATAGAGACCAGCATATGTAGAGTTAGATTCATTCATTCATTGCTTGTCTCATACCATATTGCATTTATGTTTGTTCTGAACTCCTGCCATTTATGTTATTATGGATTTAACTGCCTTACTGAGTTTCTTTGAAACTCATTCCTGTATTGTACAATGTTTGTTAGACTATTCTGCAGGTACAGAATATTATGACGGCCCCTATGAAGTAGCGCAAGGAGAAGAGGCATATCTCCAGGAAGGTGATTGCGGTTACAACAATTACACTGAAGATCCCGCGAGTGGTTATGCTCCGTACGATGCTTAGTCCGACCATTGAGTGGAAGCGCCCTTGTGCTGTTTATGAGATTTATACTTATAGGGATGTTGTCTATAAAGTTGAGAACAATTTAGTTACCCATTGTACCTGCTACTGGGATTAGATTTTGTCTTGCTTATTCTCTTTTAGAACTACTTTTCCGCTGGTTGTAGAGTGGGATTTTGCCTCACTTTACTTATTTGTTTTAGACACTCTGATTATATCTAGTACTCTGATTTATATATGATTCATTCTTTCCTTTTTTTGGATCTATGGTTTATCTTCCGCACTTTTATTATTATTGTTCATGATTATGTTATTGTTTATGTGGGAGGTTGATTACTCGATACCTGATCTTCGGGCTGTGGATCACACTCTCGGGTATGCCAGATAGGGTACCGGCTGGGAGGATGTGACATTAAGCCCCCGTGAGCCCAAGTCTATCCATATGCAACCCTACCAATAAATGGCCCCCACAATGTGATTCATGTCCTCTCACGGGTTGGTTACCGGTCTTGAGCGCCCATGAATCCCCATTGCTACCACGGGTCGTTCGGTCTCAATACCCCTCCGATTAGGGTCTGACATAACGGGACATCCTAGCTCAACACTACTAGACAGTCCTAGATATGTCATCCAACAGTTTAGGAAGGTGTCCAAAGGGCATCTCCGGAAACATCCCATAATATTCCCGTAGTAGTCCAAGGACAGAAGTGTCAAAAGGACACCTCTCCTTTCCAAACCATACTTAATCATACACAAGCATCAATTCATAACATCACATATATGGTAACTTCATATATGGAAAGAAATCAATAATTACAATCACTTTGTATATAATTGGTAAGTAAATCATACATGAGTCAATTCAATATGATTAAGTAATGCTACTGATATCAAGACAGTACCACAGTAGTATAACATTATAAGAATCTAATTAAAGACTTAACAAGATTCAAATATAGAAACTAAGATATGCAATTGATGTTGTTAAAGAAGTAACCATCCTTACCTTTTATAACTCGCAAAGGAATCCTAAGAAATCAAGTAAGATCTTGACAAACTTGTGAAGAAGGTCCTAAACAAGTGTATACAACATATTAGGAAAGATCCCTAACAGAAAAGATACCAAAACATCCAAAACAGACCAATTCTGGAGTTGCTGTCTCATTGGTCGAGTGGATTGGTCGACTGGTCCAGTCGACCAAAGCAGACAGTAGCCTATAAAATCAGAGTTTTGAGATATAAAATCCGAATTTGGTGGTTCAAAAGGGTATTAATCTAAGGGTAAACTACATCAGTAGTATCCTAACATATAGGGGACCTAAAAACACTAATCGAATCAAGCCATCAAGATCCAAATTAGGAAACAAAAAGTTACCATAATTAGATCAATCATGGTTCTTGAAGAATTCAAGATAGAAATCAAAGACAAGAACAATAGGAGAATGAATCATTGATTCAGGTAAAGGTATCATGAAAAGCATACTTAGATCTTTAAGAAACTAGGCCTAAGAGCATAAATCTAAATAAGGAAACAAAACCTACCATATATGTAACTATCATGATTCATGAAGAAAACATGGTATGGTAGAAGAGAAACAACTAGAGATTGATAGATCATGGATCATGAAAAGAAAACACAGCAATTGACTACTAACATGATCAATCTAGAAGATCCAAGGAGATCAGAATTCAAATCAAAAGTTAAACAAAGACGAGATCATGGTTTGATCATGATTCCTTCAAAAGCTTGCAATGATCATGGTTAAGATCATTGTTTTAGCCATTAATCCTTAGGAAGATCATGAGAGACAAGTCCAGAGATGTTTGCAACAGAGAATGCAACATCTCCTCTACTGTCTCAACTCAAAAAGGAAAGAAAAACAGAGATGGAGGAGAAGAAGAGAGGGTAGACATACCTTTGATGCAAAAGGAAGAGTTTTGACGAAGATCCGTCAAGAAAATCACCAAAGATGCAAGGGAGATGACTTGCAGAGGTCTTTGGTTCGTTCCAAAGAGTTTGGAGGCAGCAAATACGAAGTAGACTCGAGATTGGACATAAATAGAGCAAGCAAGACCTAATTGCCAAAGACAACACCCATTGGTCAAGTGGATTGGTCGACTAGTCCAGTCGACCAATAAGTTGACCAATGCAGACAGCAATTCCAAAACAGGGAATTGAAAACCCATATCAAATCCAATCCTAAAGGGGTTTTGCACACATATCAAGTGACTTACCTAGTAGGTAGAAATGCCTTCAAACCATGATAGAGAGCACTCCAAGTCCATCAACTAATCCGATCTTCATCAAGATTCAGTTTCCATAAATAGAACTTCATCATCAACTTTCATGGATTCAAAGCCAGACACCAAGTCCTCCACTGGGATGGCCCAAAGCTGACTTCTTACTTTACTTCGGGTCACTGGACCTACAAATAACAAGGTTTCCGGGTCAAGGTTATGGCTGGGTTTTACATTCTCCCCCCCTTAAAGAAATTTCGTCCTCGAAATTGAAAGCGTACCTGTGCTTCCAAAGAGGTAAGGAAACTTCTCCTTCATGTCTTCTTCCTTCTCCCAAGAAGCTTCTTCAGGGGTATGGTTCTTCCACCGAATATTCACCAATGGGATGGTGCGATTCCGCAGCTGCTTGTCCTTCCTATCCAAGATTTCGGCCGGTTCTTCATCGTAGGTCAAATCAACACTAAGTCCTTCAGGTGCTTGCTGCAAAATGTGTTCCCGATTCTCTATGTATTTCCGGAGCATCGAAATATGAAACACATTGTGAACACCAGCAAGAGGGGGAGGTAATGCTAATCGATACGCAACAGGTCCAACCTTTTCCAAAATCTCGAAAGGTCCAATGAAACGAGGGCTAAGCTTTCCCTTAACATTAAATCTCATCACACCCTTCATTGGTGAAACCTTCAGAAAAACTTTCTCTCCAACTTGAAATTCCAAATCGGTCCTTCTCTTATCAAGATAAGATTTCCTGTCTTGATTGGCAAGACTTAATCCTTTCTCTTATCATATCTACCATAGCACTCGTAGCTTCAATCATCTCGGGACCTAAGACTTTTCTTTCACCTGTCTCGATCCAAGACAAAGGTGTCCTACAAGTACTGCCATACAAAGCCTTGAATGGAGCCATGCCTATTGTTGCTTGATAACTGTTGCTATAGGCAAACTCAACCAAAGCAAGGTGTTCATCCCAATTACCACCCATATCCACCACACAAGATCTGAGCATGTCTTCCAATGTCTGAATTGTCCGCTCAGATTGTCCATCAAACTGTGGATGTTGAGCTATACTCAAGTTCAATTGGGTTCCCAAGGCCTTCTGCAAACTATTCCAAAACCTTGAGGTGAACCTAGGATCACGATCCGAAACAATACTCAATGGCACACCATGCAGACGAACCACATTATCCACGTAAAGCCTTGCTAGCTTATCCGAGTATGAGTGATCTTCATAGGAATGAAGTGGGCTGATTTGGTCAACCTATCAACAATCACCCACACAAGTGTCATTGCCTTTACTTGTCCGAGGCAAGCTAGTCACAAAGTCCATAGAGATATCCTCCCACTTCCAACTAGGAATAGGAAGAGGTTGAAGTAATCCAGATGGGGGTTGTCGAACGGCTTTCACACGTTGGCAAGTCTCACACTTGGCAACAAAATCATCAACATCAGCCTTCAGACCAATCCAACAAAAATGTTCCTTCAAGTCCTTGCACATCTTGGTGCTTCCGGGTGTATAGTAAAGACCGACCGGTGTGCTTCCTTCAATATTTCTTTCTTAATTTCTTCGTTTATGGGCACGCACAGTCTTCCTCTAAACAATAAAGCACCATCCATGGATATACCAAAGTCGGGGTCCGACTCATGATTCGAAGAAATCTTCTCAACTTTGATCAAAAGTTCTTGATCGAACTTCGCAGAGCAACAATCTTATCTCTAAGACCAGATCTTGCCGTCATGGCGGAAAGAATAAAATCAGAATTCTCGGGACAATTTCCAAATCAAAACTCTCAATAGAAGACCACAATGGTAAACTCAAAGCATTCAAATCCAAAGTCTTCTTCCTGGTTCTTCCTACTAAGAGCATCAGCAACAACGTTTGCCTTCCCTGTGGTGATACCGAATATCACAATCATAATCGAGACTAGTTCCAACCATCTCCTTTGTCTCATGTTCAACTCCTTTTGGGTGAAGAAGTATTTCAAACTCTTATGATCCGTGAAAATGGCAATCTTCTCACCGTAGAAGTAATGTCTCCAAATCATCAAAGCAAAGACAACGGCGGCAAGTTCTAGATCGTGAGTGGGGTAATTCCGCTCATAATCTTTCAATTTCCGAGAAGCATAGGCTACGACCTTGCCATGTTGCATCAGTACGCAACGGTATAAACTGTCATACCACCGGAACTATCAGGTATCGTCAAAATCGGGGCACTTGTCAATCTATCTTTCAACTCTTGGAAATTCTTCTCACAGGCGTCAGACCAACCAAACTTTTCTTCTTTCCTGGTCAACTTAGTCATAGGAGCAGCCAACCGAGAAAAATTCTCAATAAACCTTCTGTAGTAATCCGCCAATCCAAGAAAACTTCTTATTTCCGTTACCGACTTCGGTCTTTCGCAATCAACCACAGCTTGAACCTTTTCAGGATCGACACGAATACCTTCGGCTGAAACCACATGGCCAAGGAATACTACTATCTTAAGCCAGAAATCACACTTGCTAAACTTAGCGTACAACTTCTTTTCTCGCAACCTTTGCAAAGTGAAACTTAGATGGCTCGCATGCTCTTCTTCGCTCTTCGAATAGATCAAGATGTCGTCGATGAATACAATCACAAACTTATCAAGAACAACGTGAAATACTCGATTCATGAGGTCCATGAACACCGCAGGAGCATTTGTCAATCCGAAGGGCATGACTCTAAACTCGTAGTGACCATACCGTGTTTGGAAAGCTGTCTTGAAGATATCACTAGACTTCACTTTCAATTGGTGATATCCGGATCTTAAGTCAATCTTTGAGAACACAACTGCACCCTTTAATTGATCGAAGAGATCATCAATTCTGGGCAGCGGGTATCTATTCTTGATAGTCAGCTTATTCAACTCACGGTAGTCGATGCACAGACGCATACTACCGTCTTTCTTCTTGACAAACAAGACCGGAGCTCCCCAAGGTGATACACTAGGTTGTACGAAACCTCTATCAATGAGCTCATTCAACTGATTCCTGCAACTCTTTCAACTCGAGAGGAGCCATCCCTTTTGATACCGGAGCGGCACCGGGTATGAGATCAATAGAAAACTCGACATCCCTGTCTGGAGGCACTCCCGATAGGTCATCAGGGAAGACATCAACAAAGTCACAGACAACCCTGACTTCATCGACTCTTTTCTCCACTTTACCCTTGCCTTCAGATGAAGCATCATCCACTAGGGCATAGACTTGCATCAGTGCAGACAGCACCTTCTTACAAACCCTTCTCTTCTCACCATGAAATTCTAAGACCGGACTTCCACAAATATGGAACTGAATCTTCTTTGAGGAACAAAGAAACACAGCTTTGTGGGCTGTTAACCAATCAATTCCCAAAATAACATCGAAGTCCTTCATATCAAGAATTACAAAATTGGCTTCCAAGTTCTTCTCACCAATCAACACAGGGACATTTAGATAACCCCTTATCTAGTTTCACAACAGGACCAGTAGGTGTACTAATCAATAAGCAACTAGACAACTTCTCAGGGATTAGGTTAGTCTTCTTGATGAATTCAGATGACATGAACGAATAAGATGCACCCGTATCAAATAAGACAAATGCAGAAATAGAAGCAACTAACAATGTACCCGTAATCACTTCATGGCTTGGATCCTGCTCAAGACCGGAAATACCGAAAACTCTACCGAGAGGGAGGAGCAGGAGCACTCTTCACCATTGGAGCGAAGCTGGCTGGACGAGCCGCTTCGGACAGCACGAGCGAAATGACCAGCTTGCTTGCGTAAAGCAAACGAGGATTGCTTTGGGTCCAAGCCGGGGTGGTTGCAACAGAGGGCTTCCGAACAAAAGGCCTAGCACTTGCACTCGCCGGTGGTCGGTTTCCGCCATATCTTGTCTAAACTGGCCGGGCTGCTGAAAACCCGAGTTCGACCTACACTCTTAGGCTGAAAGGTAGGAGTGGGGTAGGGTGTAGGTCTCACAAAATGCCGATCATTACGATCCACCAACCCAGGGTTCCTTGGCTGCCAGGGCCTTTGCATACGTGCACTTTCCTTCTCTGTTTCTTCCAATTTCTTCGAGTTCTGCACCACTTGAGCATAGCTCACTATAGGCTGGACTGTGAGGTAAGCTTTAATGGTAGGGCGCAGTCCTTTGAAGAACTTCTTCGCTTTGGCGAGGTCGACCTTCAAAGAATATGGAGCAAAGAAATGAAGCTCCTCAAACTTCTGCTGGTACTCCAACACAGATAAAGATCCTTGTGTGAGAACCATAAACTCAGCTTCCTTCGCATCCTTCACCGCCTCGGGGAAATAATTCATACAAAAAGCCTCTTTGAACAACTCCCAAGTTACAACTCCTGCATGCAAACCTTCCAAAACAGGCCGAGTGGAGATCCACCATGCATCAGCTTCTTGTTGCAACTGCTCAGCAAACAGAATCTTTTGAGCTTCCGAGCATTGCAGATGTCGGAAAGCCTTCTCCAACTCACGAAGCCACTTGTTAGGAAACAAGGGGTCCTTGGTAACTCCAGTGAAAGTGGGTACTTGCATCTTCAGAAAACTCTCCATCAGGCGAGTATGAGGAGTTCCAGCTAAACCTCCCGCATTCAGGACTGCGGCATGAGGATTCACATTAGCACCAGTTCGAGTCTCATTATGCAGAGTCATGAAACGCACCAACATCTGGTTGAACTGAGCTGCTTGCTGCTGCATCATATTGCCCATAATATTGGCAATATCACGGAAACTTCCAACATTCGGGACACCGGGTATCTCATGGGTGCCCTGATCAACGTTAGGTATCTCACCACCTCCATGAGGTATTTCACCACCTCCTTGACCACTGAATTCACCACGCCCACTTCCCAGAGTAACCATTCTGCAAAACTGAGAACATCAAAATACCGAATTTCGAAGTTTCAACATAAACCACAAGTCCAAATGATTTGAAAACTTAAATCATGCTCAAATATATCCATATAGTCATCAAACAATAATCCATAAGGCAAAAATCACATTTTCCAAAAATTCAACAGAAAAAGAGGTCTCTGTGACTATAAAACCCAGCCCTAACCTTGACCTGGAAACCTTGTTATTTGTAGGTCCAGTGACCCGAAGTAAAGTAAGAAGTCAGCTTTGGGCCATCCCAGTGGAGGACTTGGTGTCTGGCTTTGAATCCATGAGAGTTGATGATGAAGTTCTATTTATGGAAACTGAATATTGATGAAGATCGGATTAGTTGATGGAATTGGAGTGCTCTCTATCTGGGTTTGAAGGCATTTCTACCTATTAGGTAAGTCACTTGATATGTGTGCAAAACCCCTTTAGGATTGGATTTGATCTAGGCCTTCAATTCCCTGTTTTGGAATTGCTGTCTGCATTGGTCAACTGATTGGTCGACTGGACCAGTCGACCCATCCACTTGACCAATGGGTGTTGTCTTTGGCAATTAGGTCTTGCTTGCTCTATTTCAGTCCAATCTCGAGTCTACTTCGTATTTGCTGCCTCCAAACTCTTTGGAACGAACCAAAGACCTCTGCAAGTCATCTCCCTTGCATCCTTGGTGATTTTCTTGACGGATCTTCGTCAAAACTCTTCCTTTTGCATCAAAGGTATGTCTACACTCTCTTCTTCTCCTCCATCTCTGTTTTTCTTTCCTTTTTGAGTTGAGACAGTAGAGGAGATGCTGCATTCTCTGTTGCAAACATCTTTGGACTCGTCTCTCATGATCATCCTAAGGATTAATGGCTAAAACAATGATCTTAACCATGATCATTGCAAGCTTTTGAAGGAATCATGATCTAACCATGATCTAGTCTTTGTTTAACTTCTGATTTGAATTCGATCTCCTTGGATCTTCTATATTGATCATGTTAGTAGTCAATTGCTGTGTTTTCTTTTCATGATCCATGATCTATCAATCTCTAGTTGTTTCTCTTCTACCATACCATGTTTTCTTCATGAATCATGATAGTTACATATATGGTAGGTTTTGTTTCCTTATTTAGATTTATGCTTTTAAGCCTATTTCCTTGAAGATCTAAGTATGCTTTTCATGATACCTTTACCTGAAGCAATGATCCATTCTCCTATTGTTCTTGTCTTTGATTTCTATCTTGAATTCTTCAAGATCCATGGTTGATCTAATTATGGTAACTTTTTGTTTCCTAATTTGGATCTTGATGGCTTGATTCGATTAGTGTTTTGAGGTCCCCTATATGTTAGGATACTACTGATGTAGTTTACCCCTTGATTAGTACCCTTTTGAACCACCAAATTTGGATTTTATATCTTAAAACTCTGTTTTTTTTAGCTCTATGTCTGCATTGCATTGGTCGATTGGACCGGTCGACCAATCCACTCGACCAATGAGTACAAAGCAACTCGGGAATTGGTCCGTGTTGGATGTTTTGGTATCTTTTCTGTTAGGGATCTTTCCTAATATGTTGTATACACTTGTTTAGGACCTTCTTCTCAAGTTTGCCAAGATCTTACTTGATTTCTTAGGATTCCTTTGCGAGTTATAAAAGGTAAGGATGGTTATTTCCTTAATTACATAGATAGCATGAATCTAGTTTTTATATTTGAATATCATTGAGTTGTTTCCTTAATCAGATTCTTACAATGATATACTACTGTTGCGTAACCTTGATTACAGTAGCATTACTTGTTTATGATTAATTGATTCATGTATGATTTACTTACCAATTATATACAAGTTGATTGTAATTATTGATTTCTTTCAATATATGAAGTTACCATATATGTGATGATATAAATTGATGCATGTGTATGCTTAAGTATGGTTTGGAAAGGAGAGGTGTCCTTTTGACACTTCTGTCCTTGGACTACTACGGGAATATTATGGGATGTTTCCGGAGATGCCCTCTGGACACCTTCCTAAACTGTTGGATGACATATCTAGGACTGTCTAGTAGTGTTTGGCTAGGATGTCCCGTTATGTCAGACCCTAATCGGAGGGGTATTGAGACCGAACGACCCGTGGTAGCAATGGGGATTCATGGGCGCTCAAGACCGATAACCAACCTGTGAGAGGACAGGAATCACATTGTGGGGGCCATTTATTGGTAGGGTTGCATATGGTTAGACTTGGGCTCACGGGCGCTCAAGACCGGTAACCAACCCGTGAGAGGACGTGAGAGCTTCCCGTTTACCATATGTGGATGATCAATAGGGTTGATGAGTCCGTAGTCAGGGACTATGAGGACTCTAGTGTGAAGGATACCGGAAAGGATCATCAGGGACGAGGAATGGACGTATCTGGATCTGACTTGATGTAACTAAGTAGAAGACTTGCATTTGGCTAGGCTTAACCCTGACATGCGCCGGTACTTAGACCAATGGTGATGTGAGAGAGTGGTGACCTATACCCCCAGCCATGGAATGTCCCGAGGGATGCCGGATGTCACGTCATCCCAGCCGATACCCAATCTGGCATACCCGAGAGTGTGATCCACAGCCCGAAGATCAGGTATCGAGTGATCAACCTCCCACATAAACAATAACATAATCATGAACAATCATAATAAAAGTGCGGAAGATAAACCATAGATCCAATAAGGAAAGAATGAATCATAAATAAATCAGAATACTAGATATAATCAGAGTGTCAGACAG
Organism: Hakea prostrata; assembly: GCF_041222555.1. Taxonomy (NCBI): domain Eukaryota; kingdom Viridiplantae; phylum Streptophyta; class Magnoliopsida; order Proteales; family Proteaceae; genus Hakea; species Hakea prostrata. The sequence continues at coordinate 25,792,960 of NC_142606.1, forward strand.
ATAAGTAAAGTGAGGCAAAAATCCCACTCTACAACCAGTGGAAAAGTAGCTCGAACAGAGAATAAACTAGACAAAAGCTAATCCCAGTAGCAAGTACAATGGGTAACTAAATTGTTCTCCACTTTATAGACAACATCCTCATAAGTGTAAATCTCATAAATGGCACAAGGACGCTTCCACACAATGGTCGGACTAAGCATCGTACGGAGCATAACCACTCGCGGGATCTTCAGTGTAATTGTGGTAACCGCAATCACCTTCCTGGAGATATGCCTACTTGCCTTGCGCTTCTTCATAGGAACCGTCATAGTATTCAGTACCTGCAGGATAGTCTAACAAACATTGTACAATAAAGGAATGAGTTTCAAAGAAACTCGGTAAAGGCGATTAAATCCATAATATCATAAATGGCGAGGATTTCGGAACAAACATAAATGCAATATGATATGAGACAAGCAATGAATGAATGAATCTAACTCTATGTATGCTGGTCTCTATTGGCAGACATGCTTTAAGTCATAGCACCGTACTTCTTTAGGAACGTCTCAATCACTCATCATCAGTTGGAAATGGGTCCGGCATCCCTCGGGACATTCCATGGCTGGGGGTTAAGTCACCACTCTCTCACATCACCATTGGTCTAAGTACCGGCGCATGTCAGGGTAAAACCTAGCCAAATGCAAGTCTTCTACTTAGTTACATCAAGTCAGATCCAGATACGTCCATTCCTCGTCCCTGACGATCCTTTCCGGTATCCTTCACACTAGAGTCCTCATAGTCCCTGACTACGGACTCATCAACCCTATTGATCATCCACATATGGTAAACGGGAAGCTCTCACGTCCTCTCACTGGTTGGTTACCGGTCTTAAGCGCCCGTGAGCCCAAGTCTAACCATATGCAACCCTAACAATAAATGGCCCCCACAATGTGATTCCTGTCCTCTCACGGGTTGGTTACCGGTCTTGAGCGCCCATGAATCCCCATTGCTACCACGGGTCGTTCGGTCTCAATACCCCTCCGATTAGGGTCTGACATAACAGGACATCCTAGCCAAACACTACTAGACAATCCTAGATATGTCATCCAACAGTTTAGGAAAGTGTCCAGAGGGCATCTCCGGAAACATCCCATAATATTCCCGTAGTAGTCCAAGGACAGAAGTGTCAAAAGGACACCTCTCCTTTCCAAACCATACTTAAGCATACACATGCATCAATTCATATCATCACATATATGGTAACTTCATATATGGAAAGAAATCAATAATTACAATCACTTGTATATAATTGGTAAGTAAATCATACATGAATCAATTTAAACAATGCTATTGTAATCAAGGTTATGCAACAGTAGTATATCATTGTAAGAATCTAATTTAGGAAACATATCAATGATATTCAAATATAGAAACTAGATTCATGCTATCTATGTAATTAAGGAAATAACCATCCTTACCTTTTATAACTCGCAAAGGAATCCTAAGAAGTCAAGTAAGATCTTGGCAAACTTGAGAAGAAGGTCCTAAACAAGTGTATACAACATATTAGGAAAGATCCCTAACAGAAAATATACCAAAACATCCAACACAGACCAATTCAATTCGGAGTTGTTGTACTCATTGGTCGAGTGGATTGGTCGATGGTCCATCGACCAATCGATCGACCAATGCAGACGATAAGCCTAAAAAAAACAGAGTTTTAAGATATGAAATCCGAATTTGGTGGTTCAAAAGGGTACTAATCAAGGGGTAAACTACATCAGTAGTATTCTAACATATAGGGGACCTCAAAACACTAATCCAATCAAGCCATCAAGATCCAAATTAGGAAACAAAAAGTTACCATAATTAGATCAACCATGGATCTTGAAGAATTCGAAATAGAAATCAAAGACAAGAACAATAGGAGGATGGATCATTGCTTCAGGTAAAGGTATCATGAAAACATACTTAGATCTTCAAGGAAATAGGCTTAAAAGCATAAATCTAAATAAGAAAACAAAACCTACCATATATGTAACTACCATGATTCATGAAGAACACATAGTATGGTAGAAGAGAACAACTAGAGATTGATAGATCATGGATCATGAAAGGAAAACACAGCAATTAACTACTAACATGATCAATATAGAAGATCCAAGGAGATCAGAATTCAAATCAAAAGTTTAACAAGATTAGATCATGGTTTGATCATGATTCCTTCAAAAGCTTGCAATGATCATGGTTAAGATCATTGTTCTAGCCTCTAATCCTTAGGATGATCATGAGAGACAAGTCCAGAGATGTTTGCAACAGAGAATGCAGCATCTCCTCTACTGTCTCAACTCAAAAAGGAAAGAAAGTAAGAGATAAAGGAGAAGAAGAGAGTGTAGACATACCTTTTGACGAAAAGGAAGAGTTTCGACGAAGATCCGTCAAGAAAATCACCAAGGATGCATGGGAGATGACTTGCAGAGGTCTTTGGTTCGTTCCAAAGAGTTTGGAGGCATCAAATACGAAGTGGACTCGAGATTGGACTTAAATAGAGCAAGAAAAACCTAATTGCGAAAGACAGCACTCATTGGTCGAGTGGATTGGTCGACTGGCCCAGTCGACCAATCAGTCGACCAATGCTGACAGCAAATCCAAAATAGGGAATTGAAAGCCCAGATCAAATCCAATCCTAAAGGGGTTTTGCACACATGCCAAGTGACTTACCTAATAGGTAAAAATGCCTTCAAACCAAGATAGAGAGCACTCCAAGTCCATCAACTAATCCGATCTTCATCAAGATTCAGTTTCCATAAATAGAACTTCATCATCAACTTTCATGGATTCAAAGCCAGACACCAAGTCCTCTACTGGGATGGCCGAAAGCTGACTTCTTACTTTACTTCGGGTCATCGGAACTACAAATAACAAGGTTTCCGGGTCAAGGTTATGGCTGGGTTTTACATTCTCCCCCCCTTAAAGAAATTTCGTCCTCGAAATTGAAAGCGTACCTGTGCTTCCAAAGAGGTAAGGAAACTTCTCCTTCATATCTTCTTCCTTCTCCCAAGAAGCTTCTTCAGGGGTATGGTTCTTCCACCGAATCTTCACCAAAGGGATGGTGCGATTCCGCAGTTGCTTGTCCTTCCTATCCAAGATTTCGGCCGGTTCTTCATCGTAGGTCAAATCAGCACTAAGTCCTTCAGGTGCTTGCTGCAAAATGTGTTCCGGATTCTCTATGTATTTTCGGAGCATCGAAATATGAAACACATTGTGAACACCAGCAAGAGGCGGAGGTAATGCTAATCGATACGCAACAGGTCCAACCTTTTCTAAAATCTCAAAAGGTCCAATGTAACAAGGGCTAAGCTTTCCCTTAACATTGAATCTCATCACACCCTTCATTGGTGAAACCTTCAGAAATACTTTCTCTCCAACTTGAAATTCCAAATCGGTCCTTCTCTTATCAGCATAAGATTTCTGTCTTGACTGGGCGGACTTAATCCTTTCTCTTATAATATCTACCATAGCACTCGTAGCTTCAATCATTTCAGGACCTAAGACTTTTCTTTCCCTGTCTCGATCCCAGTACAAAGGTGTCCTACAAGTACTTGCCATACAAAGCCTTGAATGGAGCCATGCCTATTGTTGCTTGATAACTGTTGTTATAGGCAAACTCAACCAAAGCTAGGTGTTCATCCCAATTACCACCCATATCCACCACTCAAGATCTGAGCATGTCTTCCAATGTCTAAATTGTCCGCTCAGATTGTCCATCAGACTGTGGATGATGAGCTGTACTCAAGTTCAATTGGGTTCCCAAGGCCTTCTGCAAACTATTCCAAAACCTTGAGGTGAACCTAGGATCACGATCCGAAACAATACTCAATGGCACACCATGCAGACGAACCACATTATCCACATAAAGCCTTGCTAGCTTATCCAGAGTATGAGTGATCTTCATAGGAATGAAGTGGGCTGATTTGGTCAACCTATCAACAATCACCCACACAGTGTCATTGCCTTTACTTGTCCGAGGAAAGCTAGTCACAAAGTCCATGGAGATATCCTCCCACTTCCAACTAGGGATAGGAAGAGGTTGAAGTAATCCAGATGGAGGTTGTCGAACGGCTTTCACACGTTGGCAAGTCTCACCCTTGGCAATAAAATCATCAACATCAGCCTTCAGACCAAACCACCAAAAATGTTCCTTCAAGTCCTTGTACATCTTGGTGCTTCCCGGGTGTATAGTAAAGACTGACTGGTGTGCTTCCTTCAATATTTCTTTCTTAATTTCTTCATTTGCAGTCACGCACAGTCTTCCTCTAAACAACAAAGCACCATCCATGGATATACCAAAGTCGGGGTCCGACTCAGGATTCGAAGAAATCTTCACAACTTTGATCAAAAGCTCTTGATCAGAACTCTGCAGAGCAACAATCTTATCTCTAAGACCAGATCTTGCCGTCATGGCAGAAAGAATAAAATCAGAATTCTCAGGGACGATTTCCAAATCAAAACTCTCAATAGAAGACCACAATGGTAAACTCAAAGCATTCAAATCCAAAGTCTTATTCTGGTTCTTCCTACTAAGAGCATCAGCAACAACGTTTGTTTTCCCAGGGTGATACTGAATATCACAATCATAATCGGAGACTAGTTCCAACCATCTCCTTTGCCTCATGTTCAACTCCTTTTGGGTAAAGAAGTATTTCAAACTCTTATGATCCGTGAAAATGGCAATCTTCTCACCGTAGAGGTAATGTCTCCAAATCTTCAAGGCAAAGACAACAGCGGCAAGTTCTAGATCGTGAGTGGGGTAATTCCGCTCATAATCTTTCAATTGCCGAGAAGCATAGGCTACGACCTTGCCATGTTGCATCAGACGCAACCCAAACCAATCTTTGACGCATCGGTATAAACTGTCATACCATCGGAACTATCAGGTATAGTCAAAACCGGGGCACTTTTCAATCTATCTTTCAACTCCTGGAAATTCTTCTCACAAGCGTCAGACCAAACAAACTTTTCTTCTTTCCTGGTCAACTTAGTCATAGGAGCAGCCAACCGAGAAAAGTTCTCAATAAACCTTTTGTAGTTACCCGCCAATCCAAGAAAACTTCTTATTTCTGTTACCGACTTCGGTCTTTCCCAATCAGCCACAGCTTGAAACTTTTCAGGATCGACACGAATACATTCGGCTGAAACCACATGACCAAGGAATACCACTCTTGCTAAACTTAGCGAACAACTTCTTTTCTCGCAACCTTTGCAAAGTGAAACTTAGATGACTCGCATGCTCTTCTTCGCTCTTCGAATAGATCAAGATGTCATCAATGAAAACAATCACAAACTTATCAAGCACATCGTGAAATACTCGGTTCATGAGGTCCATGAACACCGCAGGAGCATTGGTCAATCTGAAGGGCATGACTCTAAACTCGTAGTGACCATACCGCGTTCGGAAAGCTGTCTTGAAGATATCACTAGACTTCACTTTCAATTGGTGATATCCGGACCTTAAGTCAATCTTTGAGAACACAACTGCACCCTTCAACTGATCGAAGAGATCATCAATTCTTGGCAGCGGATATCTATTCTTGATAGTCAGCTTATTCAACTCACGGTAGTCGATGCACAAGCGCATACTACCATCTTTCTTCTTGACAAACAAGACCGAAGCTCCCCAAGGTGACACACTAGGCTGTACGAAACCTCTATCAATGAGCTCATTCAACTGATTTTGCAACTCTTTCAACTCAGTAGGAGCCATCCTATACGGAGCTTTAGATACCGGAGCGGCACCAGGGACGAGATCAATAGAAAACTCGACATCCCTGTCTGGAGGCACTCCCGATAGATCATCAGGGAAGACATCAACAAAGTCGCAGACAACTCTGACTTCATCGACTCTTTTCTCCACTTTACACTTGCCTTCAGATGAAGCATTATCCACTAGGGCATAGACTTGCATCAGTGCGGACAGCACCTGTCACGCCCTCCCAGCCGGTACCCTATCTGGCATACCCGAGAGTGTGATCCACAGCCCGAAGATCAGGTATCGAGTGATCAACCTCCCACATAAACAATAACATAATCATGAACAATCATAATAAAAGTGCGGAAAATAAATCATAGATCCAATAAAGAAAGAATGAATCATAAATGAATCAGAATAATAGATATAATCAGAGTATCAAACAGATAAGTAAAGTGAGGCAAAAATCCCACTTTACAACCAGCGGAAAAGTAGCTCTAAAGAATAAACTAGACAAAACCTAATCCCAGTAGCAAGTACATTGGGTAACTAAATTGTTCTCCACTTTATAGACAACATCCTTGTAAGTGTAAATCTCATAAATGGCACAAGGACGCTTCCACTCGATGGTCGGACTAAGCATCGTACGGAGCATAACCACTCGCGGGATCTTCAGAGTAATTGTGGTAACCGCAATCACCTTCCTGGAGATACGCCTCTTCGCTTTGCGCTTCTTCATAGGGACCGTCATAGTACTCAAGACTGCAGGGATAGTCTAACAACATTGTACAATAAAGGAATGAGTTTCAAAGAAACTCGGTAAAGGCGATTAAAATCCATAATAACATAGATGGCAGGATTCCAGAACAAACATAAATGCAATATGATATGAGACAAGCAATGAATGAATGAATCTAACTCTATGTATGCTGGTCTCTATTGGCAGACATGCTTTAAGTCATAGCACCGTACTTCTTTAGGAAGGTCCACTCACATCCTCAACCATTTAAGATATCTTGGATTCTCTCACGGATCATTTCACCGGTCTTGAGCAGCCGATTGGTAATGGGTCCTTCATCCCTCAGGACAAACCATGGCAGGGGGTTAAGTCAACACACTCTCTCACAACCATTTGGTATAAGTACTGGCGCATGTCGGGGTAAAACCTAGCCAAATGCAAGTCTTCTACTTAGTTACATCAAGTCGGATCCGGATACGTCCATTCCTCGTCCCCGACGATCCTTTCCGGTATCCTTCACACTAGAGTCCTCATAGTCCCTGACTACGGACTCACCAACCCTATTGATCATCCACATATGGAAAACGGGAAGCTCTCACGTCCTCTCACGGGTTGGTTACCGGTCTTAAGCGCCCGTGAGCCCAAGTCTAACCATATGCAACCCTACCAATAAATGGCCCCCACAATGTGATTCCTGTCCTCTCACGGGTTGGTTACCGGTCTTGAGCGCCCATGAATCCCCATTGCTACCACGGGTCGTTCGGTCTCAATACCCCCTCCGATTAGGGTCGACATAACAGGACATCCTAGCCAAACACTACTAGACAATCCTAGATATGTCATCCAACAGTTTAGGAAGGTGTCCAGAGGGCATCTCCGGAAACATCCCATAATATTCCCGTAGTAGTCCAAGAACAGAAGTGTCAAAAGGACACCTCTCCTTTCCAAACCATACTTAAGCATACACATGCATCAATTCATATCATCACATATATGGTAACTTCATATATGGAAAGAAATCAATAATTACAATCACTTTTATAACATTGGTAAGTAAATCATACATGAATCAATTTAATATGAATAAGTAATGCTACTGTAATCAAAGTTATGCAACAGTAGTATATCATTGTAAGAATCTAATTTAGGAATCATATCTATGATATTCAAATATAGAAACTAGATTCATGCTATCTATGTAATTAAGGAAATAACCATCCTTACCTTTTATAACTCGCAAAGGAATCCTAAGAAATCAAGTAAGATCTCGGCAAACTTGAGAAGAAGGTCCTAAACAAGTATATACAACATATTAGGAAAGATCCCTAACAGAAAAGATACCAAAACATCCAACATAGACCAATTCTGGAGTTGCTGTACTCATTGGTCGATTGGTCCAGTCGACCAATGCAGACAGTAGCCTAAAAAAACAGAGTTTTAAGATATGAAATCCGAATTTGGTGGTTCAAAAGGGTACTAATCAAGGGGTAGACTACATCAGTAGTATTCTAACATATAGGGGACCTCAAAACACTAATCCAATCAAGATATCAAGATCCAAATTAGGAAACAAAAAGTTACCATAATTAAATCAACCATGGATCTTGATGAATTTGAAATAGAAAACAAAGACAAGAACAATAGGAGGATGGATCATTGCTTCAGGTAAAGGTATCATGAAAACATACTTAGATCTTCAAGGAACAAGGCTTAGAAGCATAAATCTAAATAAGGAAATAAAACCTACCATATATGTAACTACCATGCATCATGAAGAACACATAGTAAGGTAGAAGAGAACAACTAAAGATTTGTAGATTATGGATCATGGAAGGAAAACACAGTAACTAACTACTAACATGATCAACATAGAAGATCCAAAGAGATCAGAATTCAGATTAGAAGTTTAACAAAGATTAGATCATGGTTTGATCATGATTCCTTCAAAAGCTTGCAATGATCATGGTTAAGATCATTGTTCTAGCCTCAAATCCTTAGGATGATCATGAGAACATGTTCAGAGATGTTTGCAACAGAGAATGCAGCATCTCTTCTACTGTCTCAACTCAAAAAGGAAAGAAAAACAAAGATGGAGGAGAAGAAGAGAGAGTAGACATACCTTTTGATGCAAAAAGAAGAGTTTCGACGAAGATCCGTCAAGAAAACACCAAGGATGCAAGAGAGATGACTTGCAGAGGTCTTTGGTTCGTTCCAGAGAGTTTGGAGGCAGCAAATACGAAGTGGACTCGAGATTGGACTTAAATAGAGCAAGAACAACCTAATTGCCAAAGACAACACTCATTGGTCGAGTGGATTGGTCGATTGGCCGATCGACCAATCAGTCGACCAATGCTGAAGCAAGACCAAAACAGGGAATTGAAGGTCCAGATCAAATCCAATCCTAAAGGGGTTTTGCACACAAGTCAAGTGACTTACCTAATAGGTAGAAATGCCTTCAAACCAAGATAGAGAGCACTCCAAGTCCATCAACTAATCAGATCTTCATCAGGATTCAGTTTCCATAAATGGAACCTCATCATCAACTTTCATGGATTCAAAGCCAGACACCAAGTCCTCTACTGGGATGGCCCAAACCTGACTTCTTACTTTACTTCGGGTCATCGGACCTACAAATAACAAGGTTTCCGGGTCAAGGTTAGGGCTGGGTTTTACATTCTCCCCCCCTTAAAGAAATTTCAGCCCCGAAATTGAAAGCGTACCTGTGCTTCCAAAGAGGTAAGGAAACTTCTCCTTCATATCTTCTTCCTTCTCCCAAGAAACTTCTTCAGGGGTATGGTTCTTCCACCGAATCTTCACCAAAGGAATGGTGAGATTCCACACCTGCTTGTCCTTCCTATCCAAGATTTCGGCCGGTTCTTCATCATAGGTCAAATCAGCACTAAGTCCTTCAGGTGCTTGCTGCAAAATGTGTTCCGGATTCTCTATGTATTTTCGGAGCATCAAAATATGAAACACATTGTGCACACCAGCAAGAGGCGGAGGTAATGCTAATCGATACGCAACAGGTCCAACCTTTTCCAAAATCTCGAAAGGTCCAATGTAACGAGGGCTAAGCTTTCCCTTAACATTGAATCTCATCACACCCTTCATTGGTGAGACCTTCAGAAAGACTTTCTCTCCAACTTGAAATTCCAAATCGGTCCTTCTCTTATCAGCATAAGATTTCTGTCTTGACTGGGCAGACTTAATCCTTTCTCTTATCATATCTACCATAGCACTCGTAGCTTCAATCATCTCAGGACCTAAGACTTTTCTTTCACCTGTCTCAGTCCAGTACAAAGGTGTCCTACAAGTACTGCCATACAAAGCCTTGAATGGAGCCATGCCTATTGTTGCTTGATAACTGTTGTTATAGGCAAACTCAACCAAAGCTAGGTGTTCATCCCAATTACCACCCATATCCACCACACAAGATCTGAGCATGTCTTCCAATGTCTGAATTGTCCGCTCGCATTGTCCATCGGACCGTGGATGATGAGCTGTACTCAAGTTCAATTGGGTTCCCAAGGCCTTCTGCAAACTATTCCAAAACCTTGAGGTGAACCTAGGATCACGATCCGAAACAATACTCAATGGCACACCATGCAGACGAACCACATTATCCACATAAAGCCTTGCTAGCTTATCCAGAGTATGAGTGATCTTGATAGGAATGAAATGGGCTGATTTGGTCAACCTATCAACAATCACCCACACAGTGTCATTGCCTTTACTTGTCCGAGGCAAGCTAGTCACAAAGTCCATGGAGATATCCTCCCACTTCCAACTAGGAATAGGAAGGGGCTGAAGTAATCCAGATGGAGGTTGTCGAACGGCTTTCACACGTTGGCAAGTCTCACACTTGGCAAAAAAATCATCAACATCAGCCTTCAGACCAATCCACCAAAAATGTTTCTTCAAGTCCTTGTACATCTTGGTGCTTCCTGGGTGTATAGTAAAGACTGACTGGTGTGCTTCCTTCAATATTTCTTTCTTAACTTCTTCGTTTGCAGGCACACACAGTCTTCCTCTAAACAACAAAGCACCATCCATGGATATACCAAAGTCGGGGTCCGACTCAGGATTCGAAGAAATCTTCTCAACTTTGATCAAAAACTCTTGATCAGAACTCTGCAGAGCAACCATCTTATCTCTAAGACCAGATCTTGCCGTCATGGCAGAAAGAATAAATTCAGAATTCTCAGGAACGATTTCCAAATCAAAACTCTCAATAGAAGACCACAATGGTAAACTCAAAGCATTCAAATCCAAAGTCTTCTTCTGGTTCTTCCTACTAAGAGCATCAGCAACAACATTTGCTTTCCCAGGATGATACTGAATATCACAATCATAATCGGAGACTAGTTCCAACCATCTCCTTTGTCTCATGTTCAACTCCTTTTGGGTAAAGAAGTATTTCAAACTCTTATGATCCGTGAAAATGGCAATCTTCTCACCGTAAAGGTAATGTCTCCAAATCTTCAAAGCAAAGACAACAGCGGCAAGTTCTAGATCGTGAGTGGGGTAATTCCGCTCATAATCCTTCAATTGCCGAGAAGCATAGGCTACGACCTTGCCATGTTGCATCAGTACACAACCCAAACCAATCTTTGACGCATCGGTCTAAACTGTCATACCACCGGAACTATCAGGTATAGTCAAAACCGGGGCACTTGTCAATCTATCTTTCAACTCTTGGAAATTCTTCTCACAGGCGTCAGACCAAACAAATTCTCTTCTTTCCTGGTCAACTTAGTCATAGGAGCAGCCAACCGAGAAAAGTTCTCAATAAACCTTCGGTAGTAACCCGCCAATCCAAGAAAACTTCTTATTTCCGTTACTGACTTCGGTCTCTCCCAATCAGCCACAGCTTGGACCTTTTCAGGATCGACACGAATACCTTCGGCTGAAACTACATGACCAAGGAATACCACTCTCTTAAGCCAGAAATCACACTTGCTAAACTTAGCGAACAACTTCTTTTCTCGCAACCTTTGCAAGGTGAAACTTAGATGACTCGCATGCTCTTCTTCGCTCTTCGAATAGATCAAGATGTCATCAATGAAAACAATCACCAACTTATCAAGCACATCATGAAATACTCGGTTCATGAGGTCCATGAACACCGCAGGAGCATTGGTCAATCCGAAGGGCATGACTCTAAACTCGTAGTGACCATACCGCGTTCGGAAAGCTGTCTTGAAGATATCACTAGACTTCACTTTCAATTGGTGATATCCGGACCTTAAGTCAATCTTTGAGAACACAACTGCACCCTTCAACTGATCGAAGAGATCATCGATTCTGGGCAGCGGATATCTATTCTTGATAGTCAACTTATTCAACTCACGGTAGTCGATGCACAAGCGCATACTACCGTCTTTCTTCTTGACGAACAAGACCGGAGCTCCCCAAGGTGACACACTAGGCTGCACGAAACCTCTATCTATGAGCTCATTCAACTGATTTTGCAACTCTTTCAACTCAGTAGGAGCCATCCTGTACAGAGCTTTAGATACCGGAGCAGCACCAGGGACGAGATCAATAGAGAATTCGACATCTCGTCCGGAGGCACTCCCGATAGATCATCGGGGAAGACATCAACAAAGTCGCAGACAACTCGACTTCATCGACTCTTTTCTCCACTATACCCTTGCCTTCGGATGAAGCATCATCCACTAGGGCATAGACTTGCATCGGTGCAGACAGCACCTTCTTACAAACCCTTCTCTCTTCACCCTGAAATTCAAAGACCGGACTTCCACAAATATGGAACTGAATCTTCTTTGAGGAACAAAGGAACACAGCTTTGTGGGCTGTCAACCAATCAATTCCCAAAATAACATCGAAGTCCTTCATGTCAAGAATCACAAAATTGGCTTCCATGTTCTTCTCACCAATCAACACAGGACATTTAGATAACTCCTTATCTAGTTTCACAACAGGACCAGTAGGTGTACTAATCAATAAACAACTAGACAACTTCTCGGGGATTAGGTTAGTCTTCTTGATGAATGCGAGATGACATGAACGAATGAGATGCACCCGTATCAAATAAGACAAATGCAGAAATAGAAGCGACTAACAATGTACCTGTAATCACATCATGGCTTGGATCTTGCTCAGCACTAGAAATACTGAAAACTCTACCAGAGGGAGGAGCAGGAGCACTCTTCACCACTGGGGGCAAAGCTCTTTGGGCGAGGCCGCTTCGGACAGAGCACGAGCAAAATGACCAGCTTGCTTGCGGTAGAAGCAAACAGGATTGCTTTGGATCCAACAGTGGGTGGCTGCAACAGAGGGCTTCGAACAAAAGGCCTTGCACTTGCACTTGCACTTGCTGGTGGTCGATTTCCGCCATCTTGTCTAAACTGGCCGGGCTGCTTGAAAACCCATGTTCTCGACCTACACTCTTAGCCCGAAAGGTAGGAGTGGGGTAGGGTGTAGGTCTCACAAAACGACGGTCATTACGATCCACCAAACCATTATTCCTTGATCGCCAAGGCTTTTGCACACGAGCACTTTCCTTCTCTGTTTCTTCCAACTTCTTTGAGTTCTGCACCACTTGAGCATAGCTCACTATAGGCTGGACTGTGAGGTAAGCTTTAATGGCAGGACGCAGTCCTTTGAAGAACTTCTTTGCTTTGGCGAGGTCTTCCTTCAAAGAATCCGGAGCAAAGAAATGAAGCTCCTCGAACTTCTGTTGGTACTCCAACACAGACAGAGTTCCTTGAGTCAGAATCATAAACTCAGCTTCCTTCGCATCCTTCACCGCCTCGGGAAAGTAGTTCATACAAAAAGCCTCTTTGAATAACTCCCAAGTTACAACTCCCGCATGCAAACCTTCCCAAAACAGGACGAGTGGAGATCCACCATGCATCAGCTTCTTGTTGCAACTACATGCTCAAAGCAAACAAAATCTTCTCGAGCTTCCGAGCATTGCAGATGTCGGAAAGCCTTCTCCAACTCACGAAGCCACTTGTTAGGAAACAAGGGGTCCTTGGTAACTCCGGTGAAAGTGGGTACTTGCATCTTCAGAAAACTCTCCATCAAGGCGAGTATGAGGAGTTCCAGCTAAACCTCCCGCATTCGGGATCTGCGGCATGAGGATTCACATTAGCACCAGCCCGGGTCTCATTATGCAGAGTCATGAAACCCACCAACATCTGGTTGAACCGAGCCGCTTGCTGCTGCATCATATTGCCCATAATATTGGCAATATCTCTCGAAACTTCCAACATTCGGGGCACCAGGGATCTCATGGGTACCCCGATCAACATTTGGTATCCCACCACCTCCATGAGGTACTTCACCACCTCCCCGAGGTACGTCACCACCTCCATGACCACTAGATTCACCACGCCCACTTCTCGAGTAACCATTCTCGCAAAACCGAGAACATCAAAATACCGAATTTCGAAGATTCAACATAAACCACAAGTCCAAATGATTTGAAAACTTAAATCATGCTCAAATATATCCATATAGTCATCAAACAATAAACCATAAGGCAAAAATCACATTTTCCAAAAATTCAACAGCAAATGAGGTCTCTGTGACCATTGGTCGAGTGATTGGTCGAGTGACCCAGTCGACCAATGGCAGCATGTAATGCGAAAATTCGCATTATAAGCCTCATTTCCACATTCCAACCTCATTCTAACTTCTTCCAAAGGTGAGAGAGCTCTAGGGAAAATCTCCAAGAGTTCCCACAAGTGTTCTTGAGGTGATTTAGTGCTTCAACAACAACACCACAACACACCATCTTCACAAACAAGGTAAACCTCTTAATCTTCCTTCCATTTTCATCTTCTCATGCTTGCATTTCAATAAAACCATGCTTTACTTGTATCCAATGCTAGAAATCATGCTTAGGAATGCTTAGAAACATATTCCTTAGGTTTTAAACACAATGCCATGCATAGACAACAAGTTTTAACACATTGGTGCTCATCTCGCAAAGTTTTATACCGAAATCGATATCTTTAGAAAAATTTCGTTTTCTCTCAAATCGCTTGAAATTTTCGCACGAGATCAAATGCTACATGCTCAAGATGACATTGTAGATAGGTCCATACAATTTGATTTAACCAATTTCAACTTTTCAAAAAATCCAATTTTGACCTAAATTGCAAAATCCCCAAATTTCCTTCTTGCTGAATTTTTCGCTTTAATCCAAGTTTTCGATCGATTTTCATCAAACAAACTTCATAGACATGAAATTCCAAGTATTGCGCACATGCTAGTATGTTCAAATCAAATTTCCCCCAAATTTGAAATTTTCCGAAAAATTACGAAAATACCCTTTTGGCTCAAATCTTAAAATAGCACTAATTGGAATTGTCTCTTGTCTCTTTCACAGATACACTATGCAAAGGGGAGGGCGAGGACGAGGTAGAGGTCGTGGTCGCATCGTAGGTGCTCTTAGGGGCAGAGGTCAGGTTCCTTCAGAGCCTAGACAGGAGGTTAGGAGACCGGACATGTTTGACACACCTCAGGGCCGAGTTCCTGTACGAGGCCTACTTCAGTTACTGCAATATTGAGATGGGACGTCTACTTCACTTACGCCAGCTCAGAGCCTTTAGGATTCGGCAGAGGTTCGACACATTGGAGTGGACTCATCTCTTCACCGAGGATCTACCGGTATACCCGGAACTAGTGAGGTTGTTCTTCAGCAACCTTACTTACACAAGGAGGCTCGAGGCCAAGGACATCCACTTAGACTTGTCCTCAGGAGCAGGGTCTTCCGGACTCAGATTCGCTTCTCAACCCGGACACTGGCTGAGATCTTGCAGGTTCCTTACTATCCACAGCAGTGTGTGTGGATACCTGCAGGAGCAGATCGGGACAGCCATCTGATGCCGTACGAGCTTCGCGAGATATGCTCTACGCTATGGGATAGTCGTCGATGCTTCACTCCGTGGACTAGCGGACGGATGACGGGTTCTGCACGGATTATCGGTCGCATAGTCGGCCGAAACATCATGCCGAAAGCCGGACATCACCATCGGGTCACAGTGATGGAGGCCTTAGTCATCTACCGCATCTACATGGGCTTCGAGATCGATCTCTCCTACATCATTCAGCAGGTCATGCTGGACTTAGTTCTGCGGCCTAGCATGCGGAACCTTTGCTATGGGAGGCTACTGACCTTGATCTTCAGGCATTTCGGGGTGAGTTTCGAGGATACACCAGTGGACACTAGATCATGGGGATACCCTATTGGGACTCGGACCATTCGTCGGATGAGACTACAGCAGATCGAGAGATCTCCTGGTCCGGAGGGTGAGGATGATGATGAATCGGAGGATGAGGATCGGGGATCGGAGGATGGAGGAGAGGATATCGGTCCTGATAGTGATGATCAAGCCGGAGATGATGCAGATATGCGCGAGGCTGAGCCTGTGCATCACGAGTTTCCTTCATCACACTTCGAGGTAGGTGGCCCTTCACATGCAGTTCCGGAGACTTCAGATCTTGGAGCACAGATGAGATCGATGACTTCCATGCTAGAGAGAATGGAGGTCAGACATGAGCAGATGTGAAACCCAGCCCTAACCTTGACCCGGAAACCTTGTTATTTGTAGGTCCGATGACCCGAAGTAAAGTAAGAAGTCAGCTTTGGGCCATCCCAGAAGAGGACTTGGTGTCTGGCTTTGAATCCATGAAAGTTGATGATGAGGTTCTATTTATGGAAACTGAATCCTGATGAAGATCTAATTAGTTGATGGACTTGGAGTGCTCTCTATCTTGGTTTGAAGGCATTTCTACCTATTAGGTAAGTCACTTGACTTGTGTGCAAAACCCCTTTAGGATTGGATTTGATCTGGACCTTCAATTCCCTGTTTTGGTCTTCTTTGTCAAGCATTGGTCGACTGATTGGTCGATGGGCCGATCGACCAATCCACTCGACCAATGAGTCTTGTCTTTGGCAATTAGGTTGTTCTTGCTCTATTTAAGTCCAATCTCGAGTCCACTTCGTATTTGCTGCCTCCAACCCCTCTGGAACGAACCAAAGACCTCTGCAAGTCATCTCTCTTGCATCCTTGGTGTTTTCTTGACGGATCTTCGTCGAAACTCTTCTTTTTGCATCAAAAGGTATGTCTACTCTCTCTTCTTCTCCTCCATCTTTGTTTTTCTTTCCTTTTTAAGTTGAGACAGTAGAAGAGATGCTGCATTCTCTGTTGCAAACATCTCTGAACATGTTCTCATGATCATCCTAAGGATTTGAGGCTAGAACAATGATCTTAACCATGATCATTGCAAGCTTTTGAAGGAATCATGATCAAACCATGATTTAATCTCTGTTAAACTTCTAATCTGAATTCTAATCTCTTTGGATCTTCTATGTTGATCATGTTAGTAGTTAATTACTGTGTTTTCTTTCCATGATCCATAATCTATAGATCTCTAGTGTTCTCTTCTACCATACTATGTGTTCTTCATGATGCATGGTAGTAACATATATGGTAGGTTTTATTTCCTTATTTAGATTTATGCTTCTAAGCCTTATTCCATGAAGACCTATGTATGTTTTCATGTTTTCATTACCAAAAGCAATGATCCATCCTCCTATTGTTCTTGTCTTTGTTTTCTATTTCAAATTCATCAAGATCCATGGTTGAGTTAATTATGGTAACTTTTTGTTTCCTAATTTGGATCTTGATATCTTGATTTGATTGGTGTTTTGAGGTCCCCTATATGTTAGAATACTACTGTTGTAGTCTACCCCTTGATTAGTACCCTTTTGAACCACCAAATTCGGATTTCATATCTTAAAACTCTGATTTTATAGGCTACTGTCTGCATTGGTCGATCGATTGATTGGTCGTTGGACCGATCGACCAATCCACTCGACCAATGAGTACAGCAACTCCAGATTTGGTCTGTTTCGGATGTTTTGATATCTTTTCTAGTAGGGATCTTTCCTAATATGTTGTATACACTTGTTTAGGACCTTCTTCTCAAGTTTGCCAAGATCTTACTTGATTTCTTAGGATTCCTTTGCGAGTTATAAAAGGTAAGGATGGTTATTTCCTTAATTACATAGATAGCATGAATCTAGTTTCTATATTTGAATATCATTAATATGTTTCCTAAATTAGATTCTTACAATGATATACTACTGTTGCATAACTTTGATTACAGTAGCATTACTTATTCATATTGAATTGATTCATGTATGATTTACTTACCAATGTTATACAAGTGATTGTAATTACTGATTTCTTTCCATATATGAAGTTACCATATATGTGATGATATGAATTGATGCATGTGTATGCTTAAGTATGGTTTGGAAAGGAGAGGTGTCCTTTCGACACTTCTGTCCTTGGACTACTACGGGAATATTATGGGATGTTTCCGGAGATGCCCTCTGGACACCTTCCTAAACTGTTGGATGACATATCTAGGATTGTCTAGTAGTGTTTGGCTAGGATGTCCTGTTATGTCGGACCCTAATCGGAGGGGTATTGAGACCGAACGACCCGTGGTAGCAATGGGGATTCATGGGCGCTCAAGACCGGTAACCAACCCGTGAGAGGACAGGGAATCACATTGTGGGGGCCATTTATTGGTAGGGTTGCATATGATTAGACTTGGGCTCACGGGCGCTTAAGACCGGTAACCAACCCGTGAGAGGACGTGAGAGCTTCCCGTTTACCATATGTGGATGATCAATAGGGTTGATGAGTCCGTAGTCCGAGTTGGTCGGTGCCATAGGATACGCTGACTCTAGTGTGAAGGATACCGGAAAGGATCGTCAGGGACGAGGAATGGAAGTATCTGGATCTGACTTGATGTAACTAAGTAGAAGACTTGCATTTGGCTAGGTTTTACCCTGACATGCGCCAGTACTTATACCAAATGGTTGTGAGAGAGTGTGTTGACTTAACCCCCCGCCAAGGTTTGTCCCGAGGGATGAAGGACCCATTACCAATCGGCTGCTCAAGACCGGTGAAATGATCCGTGAGAGAATCCAAGATATCTTAAATGGTTGAGGATGTGAGTGGACTTTCCTAAAGAAGTACGGTGCTATGACATAAAGCATGTCTGCCAATAGAGACCAGCATACATAGAGTTAGATTCATTCATTCATTGCTTGTCTCATATCATGTTGCATTTATGTTTGTTCTGGAATCCTGCCATTTATGTTATTATGGATTTTAACTGCCTTACTGAGTTTCTTTGAAACTCATTCCTTTATTGTACAATGTTTGTTAGACTATCCTGCAGTACCGAGTGTTATGACGGTCCCTATGAAGAAGCGCAAGGCGAAGAGGCATATCTCCAGGAAGGTGATTGCGGTTACCACAATTACTCTGAAGATCCTGCGAGTGGTTATGCTCCGTACGATGCTTAGTCCGACCATTGAGTGGAAGCGTCCTTGTGCTATTTATGAGATTTACACTTACAAGGATGTTGTCTATAAAGTGGAGAACAATTTAGTTACCCAATGTACTAGCTACTGGGATTAGATTTTATTTGGTTTATTCTTTTAGAGCTACTTTTCCGCTGGTTGTAAAGTGGGATTTTTGCCTCACTTTACTTATCTGTTTGATACTCTGATTATACTTAGTATTCTGATTCATTTATGATTCATTCTTTCTTTATTGGATCTATGATTTATCTTCCGCACTCTTGTTATGATTGTTCATGATTATGTTATTGTTTATGTGGGAGGTTGATCACTCGATACCTGATCTTCGGGCTGTGGATCACCCTCTCGGGTATGCCAGATAGGGTACGTGCTGGGAGGGCGTGACAGCAGATGTACGAGAGGATGGAGTCACGACAGGATAGGATAGAGCATCAGGTGACTCAGCTAGCAGAGGAGTTCAGAGCATACAGAGATCAGAGCAGATCACCTAGATAGACTGTACCTTAGGATTTCCATTTATGCATTTCAGATGTAATCGTTGTAAAAACCTTTGAAATTAATGAAGTTCATTTTGTTTCTCTTTAATTATTGTATGTTATGCACCTTTCTTTTCCTTGCATTAGTGACATTTGTTCAAGTATAATTATGGTATGTTATTCGGAAATGTTCTGTTATGCCTCAAAGGTCAAGTTTCTAATTCAGTGTTCTATTATTCACTTCTAAGAGTAGAAGAGTCATTTCAGATCAATGACTTAGGAATGTTCAGTTGTTGTCTTTTGTGGTTAGGATCTCCTCGAACCTTGGGCTCTGATACCAATCTGTCACGCCCTCCCAGCCGGGTGTATAGTAAAGACTGACTGGTGTGCTTCCTTCAATATTTCTTTCTTAATTTCTTCATTTGCAGTCACGCACAGTCTTCCTCTAAACAACAAAGCACCATCCATGGATATACCAAAGTCGGGGTCCGACTCAGGATTCGAAGAAATCTTCACAACTTTGATCAAAAGCTCTTGATCAGAACTCTGCAGAGCAACAATCTTATCTCTAAGACCAGATCTTGCCGTCATGGCAGAAAGAATAAAATCAGAATTCTCAGGGACGATTTCCAAATCAAAACTCTCAATAGAAGACCACAATGGTAAACTCAAAGCATTCAAATCCAAAGTCTTATTCTGGTTCTTCCTACTAAGAGCATCAGCAACAACGTTTGTTTTCCCAGGGTGATACTGAATATCACAATCATAATCGGAGACTAGTTCCAACCATCTCCTTTGCCTCATGTTCAACTCCTTTTGGGTAAAGAAGTATTTCAAACTCTTATGATCCGTGAAAATGGCAATCTTCTCACCGTAGAGGTAATGTCTCCAAATCTTCAAGGCAAAGACAACAGCGGCAAGTTCTAGATCGTGAGTGGGGTAATTCCGCTCATAATCTTTCAATTGCCGAGAAGCATAGGCTACGACCTTGCCATGTTGCATCAGTACGCAACCCAAACCAATCTTTGACGCATCGGTATAAACTGTCATACCATCGGAACTATCAGGTATAGTCAAAACCGGGGCACTTTTCAATCTATCTTTCAACTCCTGGAAATTCTTCTCACAAGCGTCAGACCAAACAAACTTTTCTTCTTTCCTGGTCAACTTAGTCATAGGAGCAGCCAACCGAGAAAAGTTCTCAATAAACCTTTTGTAGTTACCCGCCAATCCAAGAAAACTTCTTATTTCTGTTACCGACTTCGGTCTTTCCCAATCAGCCACAGCTTGAAACTTTTCAGGATCGACACGAATACATTCGGCTGAAACCACATGACCAAGGAATACCACTCTTGCTAAACTTAGCGAACAACTTCTTTTCTCGCAACCTTTGCAAAGTGAAACTTAGATGACTCGCATGCTCTTCTTCGCTCTTCGAATAGATCAAGATGTCATCAATGAAAACAATCACAAACTTATCAAGCACATCGTGAAATACTCGGTTCATGAGGTCCATGAACACCGCAGGAGCATTGGTCAATCCGAAGGGCATGACTCTAAACTCGTAGTGACCATACCGCGTTCGGAAAGCTGTCTTGAAGATATCACTAGACTTCACTTTCAATTGGTGATATCCGGACCTTAAGTCAATCTTTGAGAACACAACTGCACCCTTCAACTGATCGAAGAGATCATCAATTCTTGGCAGCGGATATCTATTCTTGATAGTCAGCTTATTCAACTCACGGTAGTCGATGCACAAGCGCATACTACCATCTTTCTTCTTGACAAACAAGACCGAAGCTCCCCAAGGTGACACACTAGGCTGTACGAAACCTCTATCAATGAGCTCATTCAACTGATTTTGCAACTCTTTCAACTCAGTGAGGGGCCATCCTATAGGGGGGTGTAGTGGGGGGGGGGGGGGGGGGGGGGGGGAAAAAAGAAACGCGCGTGCCGGGCGGGGGGGGGGGGGGGGGGGGGGGGGGGGGGGAGGAAAAAAGAGGGGGGGAGAGAACGTCTTGTTTCGTTCTTTTCTTCTCTTTTTTTTGGGGGGTTTGGTGTTGGGGTTGGGGGGGGGGGGTGGTGGGGGGGGGGGGTGGGGGTGGGGGGCCGGGGGGGGCCGGGGGGGGGGGGGGGGGGGGGGGGGGGGGGGGGGGAGGGGGGGGGGGGGTGGGTGGTGTGGGGCGTGGAGGGCTCCCACATAAACAATAACATAATCATGAACAATCATAATAAAAGTGCGGAAGATAAACCATAGATCCAATAAAGAAAGAATGAATCATAAATGAATCAGAATAATAGATATAATCAGAGTATCAAACAGATAAGTAAAGTGAGGCAAAAATCCCACTTTACAACCAGCGGAAAAGTAGCTCTAAAGAATAAACTAGACAAAACCTAATCCCAGTAGCAAGTACATTGGGTAACTAAATTGTTCTCCACTTTATAGACAACATCCTTGTAAGTGTAAATCTCATAAATGGCACAAGGACGCTTCCACTCGATGGTCGGACTAAGCATCGTACGGAGCATAACCACTCGCGGGATCTTCAGAGTAATTGTGGTAACCGCAATCACCTTCCTGGAGATACGCCTCTTCGCTTTGCGCTTCTTCATAGGGACCGTCATAGTACTCAAGACTGCAGGATAGTCTAACAACATTGTACAATAAAGGAATGAGTTTCAAAGAAACTCAAGTAAAGGCGATTAAAATCCATAATAACATAGATGGCAGGATTCCGAACAAACATAAATGCAATATGATATGAGACAAGCAATGAATGAATGAATCTAACTCTATGTATGCTGGTCTCTATTGGAGACATGCTTTAAGTCATAGCACCGTACTTCTTTAGGAAGGTCCACTCACATCCTCAACCATTTAAGATATCTTGGATTCTCTCACGGATCATTTCACCGGTCTTGAGCAGCCGATTGGTAATGGGTCCTTCATCCCTCAGGACAAACCATGGCAGGGGGTTAAGTCAACACACTCTCTCACAACCATTTGGTATAAGTACTGGCGCATGTCGGGTAAAACCTAGCCAAATGCAAGTCTTCTACTTAGTTACATCAAGTCGGATCCAGATACGTCCATTCCTCGTCCCTGACGATCCTTTCCGGTATCCTTCACACTAGAGTCCTCATAGTCCCTGACTACGGACTCACCAACCCTATTGATCATCCACATATGGAAAACGGGAAGCTCTCACGTCCTCTCACGGGTTGGTTACCGGTCTTAAGCGCCCGTGAGCCCAAGTCTAACCATATGCAACCCTACCAATAAATGGCCCCCACAATGTGATTCCTGTCCTCTCACGGGTTGGTTACCGGTCTT
Source organism: Hakea prostrata (assembly GCF_041222555.1). Taxonomy (NCBI): domain Eukaryota; kingdom Viridiplantae; phylum Streptophyta; class Magnoliopsida; order Proteales; family Proteaceae; genus Hakea; species Hakea prostrata. The sequence continues at coordinate 25,815,625 of NC_142606.1, forward strand.
GAGCGCCCATGAATCCCCATTGCTACCACGGGTCGTTCGGTCTCAATACCCCTCCGATTAGGGTCGACATAACAGGACATCCTAGCCAAACACTACTAGACAATCCTAGATATGTCATCCAACAGTTTAGGAAGGTGTCCAGAGGGCATCTCCGGAAACATCCCATAATATTCCCGTAGTAGTCCAAGAACAGAAGTGTCAAAAGGACACCTCTCCTTTCCAAACCATACTTAAGCATACACATGCATCAATTCATATCATCACATATATGGTAACTTCATATATGGAAAGAAATCAATAATTACAATCACTTTTATAACATTGGTAAGTAAATCATACATGAATCAATTTAATATGAATAAGTAATGCTACTGTAATCAAAGTTATGCAACAGTAGTATATCATTGTAAGAATCTAATTTAGGAATCATATCTATGATATTCAAATATAGAAACTAGATTCATGCTATCTATGTAATTAAGGAAATAACCATCCTTACCTTTTATAACTCGCAAAGGAATCCTAAGAAATCAAGTAAGATCTCGGCAAACTTGAGAAGAAGGTCCTAAACAAGTATATACAACATATTAGGAAAGATCCCTAACAGAAAAGATACCAAAACATCCAACATAGACCAATTCTGGAGTTGCTGTACTCATTGGTCGATTGGTCCAGTCGACCAATCAGTCGACCAATGCAGACAGTAGCCTAAAAAAACAGAGTTTTAAGATATGAAATCCGAATTTGGTGGTTCAAAAGGGTACTAATCAAGGGGTAGACTACATCAGTAGTATTCTAACATATAGGGGACCTCAAAACACTAATCCAATCAAGATATCAAGATCCAAATTAGGAAACAAAAAGTTACCATAATTAAATCAACAATGGATCTTGATGAATTTGAAATAGAAAACAAAGACAAGAACAATAGGAGGATGGATCATTGCTTCAGGTAAAGGTATCATGAAAACATACTTAGATCTTCAAGGAACAAGGCTTAGAAGCATAAATCTAAATAAGGAAATAAAACCTACCATATATGTAACTACCATGCATCATGAAGAACACATAGTAAGGTAGAAGAGAACAACTAAAGATTTGTAGATTATGGATCATGGAAGGAAAACACAGTAACTAACTACTAACATGATCAACATAGAAGATCCAAAGAGATCAGAATTCAGATTAGAAGTTTAACAAAGATTAGATCATGGTTTGATCATTATTCCTTCAAAAGCTTGCAATGATCATGGTTAAGATCATTGTTCTAGCCTCAAATCCTTAGGATGATCATGAGAACATGTTCAGAGATGTTTGCAACAGAGAATGCAGCATCTCTTCTACTGTCTCAACTCAAAAAGGAAAGAAAAACAAAGATGGAGGAGAAGAAGAGAGAGTAGACATACCTTTTGATGCAAAAAGAAGAGTTTCGACGAAGATCCGTCAAGAAAACACCAAGGATGCAAGAGAGATGACTTGCAGAGGTCTTTGGTTCGTTCCAGAGAGTTTGGAGGCAGCAAATACGAAGTGGACTCGAGATTGGACTTAAATAGAGCAAGAACAACCTAATTGCCAAAGACAGCACTCATTGGTCGAGTGGATTGGTCGACTGGCCCAGTCGACCAATCAGTCGACCAATGCTGACAGCAAGACCAAAACAGGGAATTGAAGGTCCAGATCAAATCCAATCCTAAAGGGGTTTTGCACACAAGTCAAGTGACTTACCTAATAGGTAGAAATGCCTTCAAACCAAGATAGAGAGCACTCCAAGTCCATCAACTAATCAGATCTTCATCAGGATTCAGTTTCCATAAATGGAACCTCATCATCAACTTTCATGGATTCAAAGCCAGACACCAAGTCCTCTAGTGGGATGGCCCAAACCTGACTTCTTACTTTACTTCGGGTCATCGGACCTACAAATAACAAGGTTTCCGGGTCAAGGTTAGGGCTGGGTTTTACAGCACCTTCTTACAAACTCTTCTCTTTTCACCCTGAAATTCTAAGACCGGACCTCCACAAATATGGAACTGAATATTCTTTGAGGAACAAAGGAACACAGCTTTGTGGGCTGTCAACCAATCGATTCCCAAAATAATATCGAAGTCCTTCATGTCAAGAATTACAAAATTGGCTTCCAAGTTCTTCTCACCAATCAACACAGGACATTTAGATAACCCCTTATCTAGTTTCACAACAGGACCAATAGGTGTATTAATCAATAAACAACTAAACAACTTCTCAGGGATTAGGTTAGTCTTCTTGATGGATGCAGATGACATGAACGAATGAGATGCACCCGTATCAAATAAGACAAATGCAGAAATAGAAGCAACTAACAATGCACCTGTAATCACTTCATGGCTTGGATCCTGCTCAGCACTTGAAATACTAAAAACTCTACCAGAGGGAGGAGCAGGAGCACTCTTCACCACTGGAGTAGGCTGCTGGGCAGGCCGCTTCGGACAGGCACGAGCGAAATGACCAGCTTGCTTGCGGTAGAAGCAAACAGATTGCTGGATCCAACGGGGGTGGCTGCAACAGAGGGCTTCTGAACAAAAGGCCTTGCACTTGCACTTGCACTTGGACTCGCTGGTGGTCGGTTTCCGCCATACTGTCTAAACTGGCCGGGCTGCTGAAAACCCGTGTTCGGCCTACACTCTTAGCCCGAAAGGTAGGAGTGGGGTAGGGTGTAGGTCTCACAAAACGACGGTCATTACGATCCACCAAACCAGAATTCCTTGATCGCAGGGCTTTTGCACACGAGCACTTTCCTTCTCTGTTTCTTCCAACTTCTTCGAGTTCTGCACCACTTGAGCATAGCTCACTATCGGCTGGACTATGAGGTAAGCTTTAATGGCAGGGCGCAGTCCTTTGAAGAACTTCTTTGCTTTGGTGAGGTCATCCTTCGGAGAATCGGAGCAAAGAAATGAAGCTCCTCGAACTTCTGTTGGTACTCCAACACAGACAGAGATCCTTGAGTAAGAACCATGAACTTAGCTTCCTTCGCATCTTTCACCGCCTCGGGAAAGTAATTCATACAAAAAGCCTCTTTAAACAACTCCCAAGTTACAACTCCTGCATGCAATCCTTCCAAAACAGGCCGAGTGGAGATCCACCATGCATCAGCTTCTTGTTGTAACTTCCGCTCAAAGAAACAGAATCTTCGAGCTTCCGAGCATTGCAGATGTCGGAAAGCCTTCTCCAACTCACGAAGCCACTTGTTAGGGAACAAGGGGTCCTTGGTAACTCCAGTGAAAGTGGGTACTTGCATCTTCAGAAAACTCTCCATCAAGCGAGTATGAGGAGTTCAAGCTAAACCTCCCGCATTCAGGACTGCGGCATGAGGATTCACATTAGCACTAGCTCGGGTCTCATTATGCAGAGTCATGAAACCCACCAACATCTGGTTGAACTGAGCTGCTTGCTGCTGCTTCATATTGCCCATAATATTGGCAATATCTCGGAAACTTCCAACATTCGGGGAACCAGGTATCTCATGGGTACCCTGATCAACATTAGGTATCTCACCACCTCCATGAGGTACTTCACCACCTCCCTGAGGTATTTCACCACCTCCTTGACCACTGGATTCACCACGCCCACTTCTCAGAGTAACCATTCTACAAAACCGAGAACATCAAAATACCGAATTTCGAAGTTTCAACATAAACAACAAGTCCAAATGATTTGAAAACTTAAATCATGCTTAAATATATCCATATTGTCATCAAACAATAATCCATAAGGCAAAAATCACATTTTCCAAAAATTCAACAGCAAATGAGGTCTCTGTGACCATTGGTCGAGTGACTGGTCGACTGACCAAGTCGACCAATGAGTCGACCAATGCAGACAAAATGCGAAAATTCGCATTATAAGCCTCATTTCCACATTCCAACCTCATTCTAACTTCTTCCAAAGGTGAGAGAGCTCTAGGGAAAGTCTCCAAGAGTTCTCACAAGTGTTCTTGAGGTGATTTGGTGCTTCAACAACAACACCACAACCCACAATCATCACAAACAAGGTAAATCTCTCATTCTTTCTTCCATTTTCATCTTCTCATGCTTGCATTTCAATCAAAACCATGCTTTGCTTGTATCCAATGCTAGAAATCATGCTTAGGAATATATTCCCTAGGTTTTAAACACAATGCCATGCATAGACAACAAGTTCTAACATATTGGTGTTCATCTCGCAATGTTTTCATACCGAAATCGATATCTTTAGAAAAATCTTGTTTTCTCTCAAACCGCTTGAAATTTTCGCACGAGATCAAATGCTACATGCTCAAGATGACATTATAGATAGGTCCATACAATTTGATTTAACCAATTTCAACTTTTCAAAAATCCAATTTTGACCTAAATTGCAAAATCCCCAAATTTCCTCCTTGCTGAATTTTTCGCTTTAATCCAAGTTTTCGATCGATTTTCATCAAACAAACCTCATAGACATGAAATTCCAAGTATTGCGCACATGCTAGTATGTTCAAATAAAATTTCCCCCAAATTTGAAATTTTCCGAAAAATTACGAAAATACCCTTTTGGCTCAAATCTTTAAGGTAGCACTAACTGGAATTGTCTCTTGTCTCTTTCACAGATACCCACTATGCAGAGGGGAGGGCGAGGGACGAGGTAGAGGTCGTGGTCGCATTGTAGGTGCTCTTAGGGGCAGAGGTCGGGTTCCTTCGAGCCTAGACAGGGAGGTTAGGAGACCGGACATGTTTGACACACCTCGGGCCGAGTTCTTGTACGAGGCCTACTTCGCCATCGCAATATCGAAATGGGACGTCTACTTCACTTATGCCAGCTCAGAGCCTTTAGGATTCGGCAGAGATTCGACACCTTGCAGTGGACTCATCTCTTCACCGAGGATCTGCCGGTATACCCGGAGCTAGTGAGGTTGTTCTTCAAGCAACCTTACCTACACGGAGAGGAGGCTCGAGGCCAAGGACATCCACTTAGACTTGTCCTCGGGAGCGGTGGTCTTCCGGACTCGATTCGCTTCTCTACCCGGACACCGGCTGAGATCTTGCAGGTTCCTTACTATCCACAGTAGAGTGTGTGGATACCTGCAGGAGCAGATCCGGACAGCCATCCGATGCCGTACGAGCTTCGCGAGATATGCTCTACGCTATGGGATAGTCGTCGATGCTTCACTCCGTGGACCAGCGGACGGATGACGGACTCTCGCACGGATTATCGGTCGCATAGTCGGCCGAAACATTATGCCGAAAGCCGGACATCACCATCGGGTCACAGTGATGGAGGCCTTAGTCATCTACCGCATCTACATGGGCTTCGAGATCGATCTCTCCTACATCATTCAGCAGGTCATGCTGGACTTAGTTCTCGCGGCCTAGCATGCGTAACCTTTGCTATGGGAGGCCAACGACTTTGATCTTCGGGCATTTCGGAGTGAGTTTCGAGGATACACCAGGTGGACACCGGTTCACGGGGATACTCTATTGGGACTCGGACCATTCGTCGGATGAGACTACAGCGATCAGAGAGATCTCCCTGGTCCGGAGGGTGAGGATGATGAGGAATCGGAGGATGAGGATCAGGGGTCAGAGGATGGAGGAGAGGATATCGGTCCTGATAGTGATGATTAGGTCGGAGATGATGCAGATATGCACGAGGCTGAGCCAGTGCATCACGAGTTTCCTTCATCACACTTCGAGGCAGGTGGCCCTTCACATGCAGTTCCAGAGACTTCAGATCTTGGGGCACAGATGAGATCGATGACTTCCATGCTAGAGAGGATGGAGGTCGGACAGAGCAGATGTATGAGAGGATGGAGTCACGACAGATAGGATAGAGCATCGGGTGACTCGGCTAGCGGAGGAGTTCGAGAGCATACAGAGATCAGAGGAGATCACCTAGATAGACTGTACCCTAGGATTTCCATTTATGCATTTCAGATGTAATCGTTGTATAAACTTTTGAAATTAATGAAGTTCATTTTGTTTCACTTTATTATTGTATATTATGCACCTTTCTTTTCCTTGCATTTGTGACATTTGTTCAAGTATAGTTATGGTGTGTTATTCGGAAATGTTCTGTTATGCCTCAAAGGTTAAGTTTCTAATTCAGTGTTCTATTATTCACTTCTAAGAGTAGAAGAGTCATTTCGGATCAATGACTCAGAATGTTCAGTTATTGTCTTTTGTGGTTAGGATCTCCTCGAACCTTGGGCTCCGATACCAATCATCACGTCCTCCCAGCCGGTACCCTATCTGGCATACTCGAGAGTGTGATCCACAGCCCGAAGATCAGGTATCGAGTGATCAACCTCCCACATAAACAATAACATAATCATGAACAATCATAATAAAAGTGCGGAAGATAAACCATAGATCCAATAAGGAAAGAATGAATCATAAATAAATCAGAATACTAGATATAATCAGAGTGTCAGACAGATAAGTAAAGTGAGGCAAAAATCCCACTCTACAACCAGCAGAAAAGTAGCTCGAACAGAGAATAAACTAGACAAAAGCTAATCCTAGTAGCAAGTACAATGGGTAACTAAATTGTTCTCCACTTTATAGACAACATCCTTATAAGTGTAAATCTCATAAATGGCACAAGGACGCTTCCACTCAATGGTCGGACTAAGCATCGTACGGAGCATAACCACTCGCGGGATCTTCAGTGTAATTGTGGTAACCGCAATCACCTTCCTGGAGATATGCCTCCTCGCCTTGCGCTTCTTCATAGGAACCGTAATAGTATTCAGTACCTGCAGGATAGTCTAACAAACATTGTACAATAAAGGAATGAGTTTCAAAGAAACTCAGTAAGGCAGTTAAATCCATAATATCATAAATGGCAGGATTTCAGAACAAACATAAATGCAATATGATATGAGACAAGCAATGAATGAATGAATCTAACTCTATGTATGCTGGTCTCTATTGGCAGACATGCTTTAAGTCATAGCACCGTACTTCTTTAGGAACGTCTCAATCACTCATCATCAGTTGGTAATGGGTCCGGCATCCCTCGGGACATTCCATGGCTGGGGGTTAAGTCACCTCTCTCTCACATCACCATTGGTCTAAGTATCGGCGCATGTAAGGGTAAAACCTAGCCAAATGCAAGTCTTCTACTTAGTTACATCAAGTCAGATCCAGATACGTCCATTCCTCGTCCCTGACGATCCTTTCCGGTATCCTTCACACTAGAGTCCTCATAGTCCCTGACTACGGACTCATCAACCCTATTGATCATCCACATATGGTAAACGGGAAGCTCTCACGTCTTCTCACGGGTTGGTTACCGGTCTTAAGCGCCCGTGAGCCCAAGTCTAACCATATGCAACCCTACCAATAAATGGCCCCCACAATGTGATTCCTATCCTCTCACGGGTTGGTTACCGGTCTTGAGCGCCCATGAATCCCCATTGCTACCACGGGTCATTCGGTCTCAATACCCCTCCGATTAGGGTCTGACATAACAGGACATCCTAGCCAAACACTACTAGACAATCCTAGATATGTCATCCAACAGTTTAGGAAGGTGTCCAGAGGGCATCTCCGGAAACATCCCATAATATTCCCGTAGTAGTCCAAGGACAGAAGTGTCAAAAGGACACCTCTCCTTTCCAAACCATACTTAAGCATACACATGCATCAATTCATATCATCACATATATGGTAACTTCATATATGAAAAGAAATCAATAATTACAATCACTTGTATATAATAGGTAAGTAAATCATACATGAATCAATTTAAACAATGCTACTGTAATCAAGGTTATGCAACAGTAGTATATCATTGTAAGAATCTAATTTAGGAAACATATCAATGATATTCAAATATAGAAACTAGATTCATGCTATCTATGTAATTAAGGAAATAACCATCCTTACCTTTTATAACTCGCAAAGGAATCCTAAGAAGTCAAGTAAGATCTTGGCAAACTTGAGAAGAAGGTCCTAAACAAGTGTATACAACATATTAGGAAAGATCCCTAACAGAAAATATACCAAAACATCCAACACAGACCAATTCTGGTGTTGCTGTACTCATTGGTCGAGTGGATTGGTCGATCTGGTCCAGTCGACCAATCATCGACCAATGCAGACAGTAGCCTAAAAAAAACAGAGTTTTAAGATATGAAATCCGAATTTGGTGGTTCAAAAGGGTACTAATCAAGGGGTAAACTACATCAGTAGTATTCTAACATATAGGGGACCTCAAAACACTAATCCAATCGAGCCATCAAGATCCAAATTAGGAAACAAAAAGTTACCATAATTAGATCAACCCTGGATCTTGAAGAATTAGAAATAGAAATCAAAGACAAGAACAATAGGAGGATGGATCATTGCTTCAGGTAAAGGTATCATGAAAACATACTTAGATCTTCAAGGAAATAGGCTTAAAAGCATAAATCTAAATAAGGAAACAAAACCTACCATATATGTAACTACCATGATTCATGAAGAACACATAGTATGGTAGAAGAGAACAACTAGAGATTGATAGATCATGGATCATGAAAGGAAAACACAGCAATTAACTACTAACATGATCAATATAGAAGATCCAAGGAGATCAGAATTCAAATCAGAAGTTTAACAAGATTAGATCATGGTTTGATCATGATTCCTTCAAAAGCTTGCAATGATCATGGTTAAGATCATTGTTCTAGCCTTTAATCCTTAGGATGATCATGAGAGACAAGTCCAGAGATGTTTGCAACAGAGAATGCAGCATCTCCTCTACTGTCTCAACTCAAAAAGGAAAGAAAATAAGAGATAAAGGAGAAGAAGAGAGTGTAGACATACCTTTTGACGAAAAGGAAGAGTTTCGACGAAGATCCGTCAAGAAAATCACCAAGGATGCAAGGGAGATGACTTGCAGAGGTCTTTGGTTCGTTCCAAAGAGTTTGGAGGCAGCAAATACGAAGTGGACTCGAGATTGGACTTAAATAGAGCAAGAAAAACCTAATTGCCAAAGACAAGCACTCATTGGTCGAGTGGATTGGTCGATCGGCCCAGTCGACCAATCAGTCGACCAATGCTGACAGCAAATCCAAAACAGGGAATTGAAGGCCCAGATCAAATCCAGTCCTAAAGGGGTTTTGCACACATGCCAAGTGACTTACCAAATAGGTAGAAATGCCTTCAAACCAAGATAGAGAGCACTCCAAGTCCATCAACTAATCCGATCTTCATCAAGATTTAGTTTCCATAAATAGAACTTCATCATCAACTTTCATGGATTTCAAGCCAGACACCAAGTCCTCTACTGGGATGGCCCAAAGCTGACTTCTTACTTTACTTCGGGTCATCGGACCTACAAAAAAACAAGGTTTCCGGGTCAAGGTTAGGGCTGGGTTTTACACCGGACCCATTACCAACTGATGATGAGTGATTGAGACCTTCCTAAAGAAGTACGGTGGTATGACTTAAAGCATGTCTGCCAATAGAGACCAGCATATATAGAGTTAGATTCATTCATTCATTGCTTGTCTCATAGCATATTGCATTTATGTTTGTTCTGAAATCCTGCCATTTATGTTATTATGGATTTAACTGCCTTACTGAGTTTCTTTGAAACTCATTCCTTTATTGTACAATGTTTGTTAGACTATTCTGCAGGTACTGAATATTATGACGGCCCCTATGAAGAAGTGCAAGGAGAAGACGCATATCTCCAGGAAGGTGATTGCGGTTACAACCATTACACTGAAGATCCCGCGAGTGGTTATGCTCTGTACGATGCTTAGTCCGACCATTGAGTGGAAGCGCCCTTGTGCTGTTTATGAGATTTATACTTATAGGGATGTTATCTATAAAGTGGAGAACAATTTAGTTACCCATTGTAATTGGTACTGGGATTAGATTTTGTCTTGCTTATTTTCTTTTAGAACTACTTTTCCGCTGGTTGTAGAGTGGGATTTTGCCTCACTTTACTTATCTGTTTTAGACACTCTAATTATATCTAGTACTCTGATTTATATATGATTCATTCTTTCCTTTTTTTGGATCCATGGTTTATCTTCCGCACTTTTATTATTATTGTTCATGATTATGTTATTGTTTATGTGGGAGGTTGATTACTCGATACCTGATCTTCGGGCTGTGGATCACACTCTCGGGTAAGCCAGATAGGGTACCGGCTGGGAGGATGTGACAGTGACCATTGGTCGAGTGATTGGTCGACTGACCCAGTCGACCAATGAGTCGACCAATGCAGACAGAATGCGAAAATTCGCATTATAAGCCTCATTTCCACATTCCAACTTCATTCTATCCTCTTCCAAAGGTGAGAGAGCTCTAGGGAAAGTCTCCAAAGGTTCTCACAAGTGTTCTTGAGGTGTTTTGGTGCTTCAACAACAACACAACAACACACAACCATCACAAACAAGGTAAATCTCTCATTCTTTCTTCCATTTTCATCTTCTCATGCTTGCATTTCAATCAAAACCACGCTTTGCTTGTATCCAATGCTAGAAATCATGCTTAGGAATACTTAGAAACATATTCCCTAGGTTTTAAACACAATCCCATGCATAGACAACAAGTTCTAACATATTGGTGTTCATCTCGCAACGTTTTCATACCGAAATCGTTATCTTTAGAAAATTTTCGTTTTCTCAAAAACCGCTTGAAATTTTCGCACAAAATCAAATGCTACATGCTCAAGATGATATTGTAGATAGGTCCATAAAATTTGATTTAACCAATTTCAACTTTTCAAAAATCCAATTTTGACCTAAATTGCAAAATCCCCAAATTTCCTTCTTGCTGAATTTTTCGCTTTAATTCAAGTTTTCGATCGATTTTCTTCAAAAAAAACTTCATAGACATGAAATTCCAAGTATTGCGCACATGCTAGTATGTTCAAATCAAATTTCCACCAAATTTGAAATTTTTCAAAAAATTACGAAAATACCCTTTTGGCTCAAATCTTAAAGTAGCACTAACTGGAAATGTCTCTTGCCTCTTTCACAGATACACTATGCAGAGGGGAGGGCGATGACGAGGTAGAGGTCGTGGTCGCATTGTAGGGGCACTTAGGGGCAGAGGTCAGGTTCCTTCAGAGCCTAGACAGGAGGTTCGGAGACCGGACATGTTCGACACACCTCAGGCCGAGTTCTTGTACGAGGCCTACTTCAGTTATTGTAACATCGAGTTGGGACGTCTACTTCACCTACGCCAGCTCAGAGTCTTTAGGATTCGGCAGAGATTCGATACGTTGCAGCGGACTCATCTCTTCACCAAGGATCTGCCGGTATACCCGGAGCTAGTGAGGTTGTTCTTCAGCAACCTTACCTACACAGAGGAGGCTCGAGGTCAAGGACATCCACTTAGACTTGTCCTAAGGAGCAGGGTCTTTCGGACTCAGATTTGCTTTTCCACCCGATCGCTGGCTGAGATCTTGCAGGTTCCTTACTATCCACAGCAGTGTGTGTGGATACTTGCAGGAGCAGATTTGGACAGCCATCTGATGCCGTACGAGCTTCGCGAGATATGCTCTACGCTATGGGATAGTCGTCGATGCTTCACTCCGTGGACCAGCGGACGGATGACGGATTCTGCACGGATTATCGGTCGCATAGTCGGCCGAAACATTATGCCGAAGGCCGGACATCACCATCGGGTCACAGTGATGGAGGCCTTAGTCATCTACCGCATCTACATGGGCTTCGAGATCGATCTCTCCTACATCATTCAGCAGGTCATGCTGGACTTGGTTCTCGCGGCCTAGCATGCGGAACCTTTGCTATGGGAGGCTACCGACCTTGATCTCCGGGCATTTCGGGGTGAGTTTCGAGGATACACCCGGTGGACACCGGTTCACGGGGATACTCTATCGGGACTCGGACCATTCGTCGGATGAGACCGCAGCAGTTTGAGAGATCTCCCGGTCCGGAGGGTGAGGATGATGAGGAGTGAGGAGGATGGAGGAGAGAGGATCGGTCCCGATAGTGATGATCAGGCCGGAGATGATCTGAGATATTCACGAGGCTGGGCCGGTGCATCACGAGTTTCCTTCGTCACACTTCGAGGCAGGTGGCCCTTCACATGCGGTTCCGGAGACTTCAGATCTTGGGGCACAGATGAGATCGATGACTTCCATGCTAGAGAGGATGGAGGTCGGGACAGAGCAGATGTATGAGAGGATGGAGTCACGACGGGATAGGATAGAGCATCGGGTGACTCAGCTAGCGGAGGAGTTCGAGCATACAAAGATCAGAGAAGATCACCTAGATAGACTGTACCCTAGGATTTCCATTTATGCATTTCAGATGTAATCGTTGTAAAAGCTTTTGAAATTAATGAAGTTCCTTTTGTTTCACTTAATTATTGTATATTATGCACCTTTCTTTTCTTTGCATTAGTGTCATTTGTTTAAGTATAATTATGGTATGTTATTCGGAAATGTTCTGTTATGCTTCATAGGTTAAGGTTCTAATCCAAGTGTTCTATTATTCACTTCTAAGAGTAGAAGAGTCATTTCAGATCAATGACTCATGAATGTTCAGTTATTGTCTTTTGTGGTTAGGATTTCCTCGAACCTTGGGCTCTGATACCAATCATTACATCCTCCCACCCAGTACCCTATCTGGCATACCCGAGAGTGTGATCCACAGCCCGAAGATCAAGTATCGAGTAATCAACCTCCCACATAAACAATAACATAATCATGAACAATAATAATAAAAGTGCGGAAGATAAACCATAGATCCAAAGAAAGGAAAGAATGAATCATATATATATCAGAGTACTAGATATAATTAGAGTGTCTAAAACAGATAAGTAAAGTGAGGCAAAATCCCACTCTACAATCAGCGGAAAAGTAGTTCTAAAAGAGAATAAGCAAGACAAAATCTAATCCCTGTAGCAAGTACAATGGGTAACTAAATTGTTCTCAACTTTATAGACAACATCCCTATAAGTATAAATCTCATAAACAGCACAAGGGCGCTTCCACTCAATGGTCGGACTAAGCATCGTACGGAGCATAACAACTCGCGGGATCTTCGATGTAATTGTTGTAACCGCAATCACCTTCCCCGGAGATATGCCTCTTCTCCTTGCGCTTCTTCATAGGGGCCGTCATAATATTCAAGACTGTAGAATAGTCTAACAAACATTGTACAATAAAGGAATGAGTTTCAAAGAAACTCAAGAAGGCGCTTAAATCCATAATAACATAAATGGCAGGATTTCGTAACAAACATAAATGCAATATGGTATGAGACAAACAATGAATGAATGAATCTAACTCTACATATGCTGGTCTCTATTGGCAGACATGCTTTAAGTCATAGCACCGTACTTCTTAGGAAGGTCTCAATCACTCATCATCAGTTGGAAATGGGTCCGGCATCCCTCGGGACATTCCATGGCTGGGGGTTAAGTCACCTCTCTCTCACATCACCATTGGTCTAAGTACCGGCGCATGTCAGGGTAAAACCTAGCCAAATGCAAGTCTTCTACTTAGTTACATCAAGTCAGATCTAGATACGTCCATTCCTCGTCCCTGACGATCCTTTCCGGTATCCTTCACACTAGAGTCCTCATAGTCCCTGACTACGGACTCATCAACCCTATTGGTTATCCACATATGGTAAACGGGAAGCTCTCACGTCCTCTCACGGGTTGGTTACCGATCTTAAGCGCCCGTGAGCCCAAGTCTATCCATATGCAACCCTACCAATAAATGGCCCCCACAATGTGATTCCTGTCCTCTCACGGGTTGGTTACCGGTCTTGAGCGCCCATGAATCCCCATTGCTACCACGGGTCATTCGGTCTCAATACCCCTCCGATTAGGGTATGACATAACGGGACATCCTAGCCCAACACTACTAGACAGTCCTAGATATGTCATCCAACAGTTTAGGAAGGTGTCCAGAGGGCATCTCCGGAAACATCCCATAATATTCCCGTAGTAGTCCAAGGACAGAAGTGTCAAAAGGACACCTCTCATTTCCAAACCATACTTAATCATACACAAGCATCAATTCATAACATCACATATATGGTAACATCATATATGGAAAGAAATCAATAATTACAATCACTTTGTATATAATTGGTAAGTAAATCATACATGAGTCAATTCAATATGAATAAGTAATGCTACTAATATCAAGACAGTACCACAGTAGTATAACATTATAAGAATCTAATTAAAGAAATAACTTAACAAGATTCAAATATAGAAACTAAGATATGCAATTGATGTTGTTAAAGAAGTAACCATCCTTACCTTTTATAACTCGCAAAGGAATCCTAAGAAATCAAGTAAGATCTTGTCAAACTTGAGAAGAAGGTCCTAAACAAGTGTATACAACATATTCGGAAAGATCCCTAACAGAAAAGATACCAAAACATCCAAAACAGACCAATTCTGGAGTTGCTGTACTCATTGGTCGAGTGGATTGGTCGACTGGTCCAGTCGACCAATCAGTCGACCAATGCAGACAGTAGCCTATAAAATCAGAGTTTTGAGATATAAAATTCGAATTTGGTGGTTCAAAAGGGTACTAATCAAGGAGTAAACTACATCAGTAGTATCCTAACATATAGGGACCTCAAAACACTAATCGAATCAAGCCATCAAGATCCAAATTAGGAAACAAAAAGTTACCATACTTAGATCAATCATGGTTCTTGAAGAATTCAAGATAGAAATCAAAGACAAGAACAATAGGAGAATGAATCATTGATTCAGGTAAAGGTATTATGAAAAGCATACTTAGATCTTCAAGAAACTAGGCCTAAGAGCATAAATCTAAATAAGGAAACAAAACCTACCATATATGTAACTATCATGATTCATGAAGAAAACATGGTATGGTAGAAGAGAAACAACTAGAGATTGATAGATCATGGATCATGAAAAGAAAACACAGCAATTGACTACTAACATGATCAATCTAGAAGATCCAAGGAGATCAGAATTCAAATCAAAAGTTAAACAAAGACTAGATCATGGTTAGATCATGATTCCTTCAAAAGCTTGCAATGATCATGGTTAATATCATTGTTTTAGCCATTAATCCTTAGAAAGATCATGAGAGATAAGTCTAGAGATGTTTGCAATAGAGAATGCAGCATCTCCTCTACTGTCTCAACTCAAAAAGGAAAGAAAAACAGAGATGGAGGAGAAGAAGAGAGTGTAGACATACCTTTGATGCAAAAGGAAGAGTTTTGACGAAGATCCGTCAAGAAAATCACCAAGGATGCAAGGGAGATGACTTGCAGAGGTCTTTGGTTCGTTCCAAAGAGTTTGGAGGCAGCAAATACGAAGTAGACTCGAGATTGGACTTAAATAGAGCAAGCAAGACCTAATTGCTAAAGACAGCACCCATTGGTCGAGTGGATTGGTCGACTAGTCCAGTCGACCAATGCAGACAGCAATTCCAAAATAAGGAATTGAAGACCCAGATCAAATCCAATCCTAAAGGGGTTTTGCACACATATCAAGTGACTTACCTAATAGGTAGAAATGCCTTCAAACCATGATAGAGAGCACTCCAAGTCCATCAACTAATCCGATCTTCATCAAGATTCAGTTTCCATAAATAGAACTTCATCATCAACTCTCATGGATTCAAAGCCAGACACCAAGTCCTCCACTGGGATGGCCCAAAGCTGACTTCTTACTTTACTTCGGGTCACTGGACCTACAAATAACAAGGTTTCCGGGTCAAGGTTAGGGCTGGGTTTTACAAGATGTGTCAAAAGGACACCTCTTAATCCCAAACCATACCTAATCAATCACATTCTCAAATCAGTCATATCATACACACTTCCAGTAACTCATCATATAGAAAATATACAATGACATGATCAATCTCATATACAACTGACAATAAAATATATTCATAAACAAAAGATTACATATGTGTAATGCTACTGTAGTTGACGTACTTGCATCGGTAGTATAACAACAAAAGAATACATTTATGGTAATGAATCCAAAAGAATCCAAATATAGAAACTAAGTATGCGTTTGGTAACGTTTCTGTTATGAGAAACCAATTCTTATGCAAAATTGTTTTTTAATGTTTTTATGCTAAAAGACCGTTCTTTGTTTTAAAATGACGTTTGATAAATCCGTTCTGAAAATATTTTCAGAACACTAATAATAAAATAAGTTGGTGTTTATTTTTTCTTTTTGAGGTTGAAAAATAAAGTTGGTGTTTGATAAACTCATTTTAAAGCTTCAATTTGAACCAATTTTATCACTTTTGTTTCTGTTCTTTGGTAAAAACATCTTTTTGATGTTCTGCAAAAAGCGTTCTTTAGAACATTTTTCTGACCGGTTCGTTCTTAAAGAACAGAAGAACGAACCGTTTTATCAAACGCCTCTAACCCGTTCTTCCGTTCCCAAAGAACAGAAGAACGCCAAAAACGTTTTTTAAGAACATTATCAAACGCACCCTAAGATTCACGCAATCTTATGTAATTATAGAAGTAACTGTCCTTACCTTATATAGTTTCGAAGAATATCCCAAGAATCAAGGAGAATGGTTCCAAACTTAGTAAGAAGATCCTAAACAATCATAGATACCTATTTAGGAAACAAGTCTAAAAGATAGAAATTCAAACCATTCAAAATAGACCAAACACAGAGCTACTGACTTGCTGGTCGATTGATTGGTCTACTGACCCAGTCAACCAACTGAGTCAGTAAGAGACAGAATTGGTGTTTCTGATCCGAAACATCACCAAACTTAGAGGAGACCTCTATGACAGTATCCTAACACTAAAGAGTAAGTTTGAACACCAATATTGATCAAAACACAAAGATACAAATTTGGAAACAAAACCTTCCATAATAGTAACAGTTAGGGTTTTTGATGAAAACATAGCATGATCATGAAGGGAAAACAAGAGATGAAAGGATTCTCATTCTAGTAAGGAATAAACAGAGAACAGACACTAATCTATCATGAAAAACATATATAAATATGATAAGAATTGACTCAAAGAATGAATCAAAGGATGGACATTGTTTCTTGAAGATTCCACAATGATCATGGCGAAGATCAATATGAAATCATGAAACAAAAGAACACGAGGAGATTTTAGAAGGAATGGTTGCAAGAATGCAGCATCTACTTCATAATCCCTAACATAAAGAGATGAAAATAGTAAAAGTAGATTACAAGAGAGACTACAAACCTTAGATGGAGGAATAGGAGATGGAGTGCTTGAGTTCTCGCAAGATCTTCACCAAAAATGCAAAGAAGAGGCTTGGAAATGAGTCTTCACAAGTCTCAGAGGGCTTAGGAGGAAGAGGAGACGAATTAATCTCGTAGACAACAATATATAGAGCAACCAAGACCTAAACAGCAAAACAGATCTTGTTGGTCGATTGGCCCAATCGACCAAGCATGACAGCAAGTCCAAGACAGGGGTTTGAAGGACCAAATCAAAACCAAACTTAAAGAGCTTCTCCACACACATCATATGACTTACCTAGTATGTAAAAATGCCTTCCCAAGTCAAATAATACTCCAAGTTCATCAACTAATAATCTCATCTTCAACTAGGTGCAATTTCCTTTCTAGGTCCGAACAAGTTTCCATATATCGAATACCATCGTCAACTTCCATGGGTTCTGGGTCAAACACCATGTATTCCACTGAGATGGCCCATAGTTGACTTCTTCCTTTACTTCGGGTCATCAGACCTACAAACAACAGGGTTTTCGGGTCAAGGTTAGGGCTGGGTTTCACACCAAGTATCATGGGAAGACCAAACATATATAGTTGAGATATCACTTTGTTAGAGACATATCTACTAGTCAAATGGTAGCTGACCCTCTTACCAAACCTATAGCCAAGGATGTTTTTATTTCTCATGTAAAATCCTTGGGCTTGCGTGGATTGTGACTTACTTTTGTACTGAAACTTTCTTATTATTGAGTAATATGAGTTCGTTCCAGCATTTATTTTTATTCACTTTCTGTGTGATTGTGTTTCTTCTAGCTTAAAACAAGATATGTCAATAGGCAAGAGAATGGCTCACTCACACGAGCATTCGCCTCTGGCGCCTTGGAGGCGAGGAGACGGATTGTGAATGACTTTGTGTAGGTCAGTTCATAATCATGATGTCGCTTTGATTTGGAATCAAGATGAGTTTCTCTATTGTGAAGAGAATCGACATGAATGTTGTCACATCCCTCTAGCCGGTACCCTAACTGGCATACTCGGGAGTGTGATCCATAGCCCCGAAGATCAAGTATCGAGGAAATCATCCTCCCACATATGCAATAACATAATCATGAACAAATAAAATCGAGTATAATATTATAAACAAAAGATCAAATCAGGAAATGAATATCAGCATAATTAGAGTGTGGAAATGATAGCAGATGTAAGCACATCAAAAAGAAGTAGAGTGAGGTGGAACCTCACTCCACAGTTACAGCGGAATGTAGCACATAAGTCTAAAAAGAATTACAACTGTTTCTAAAGAAAAGTAAGGAAAGAAAATCAAACTGAACTACAAGTTTTCTATCCTATAGATAACATCTTCAAAGTAATGGACTTCATCAATCCAACACAAATGTTCCAATTCTACGTTACGTCTAATCGTAGTACGCAACTTGATCGCTTGAGGGATCATGAGTGTGATTTTCATTGTTGCCAGTACCTTGCGTGTAGTACACTTCATCGTACTATCCTTCATAGTAGTCAATACCTGTAGAATAATCTAACAAAAAGATTGCACAAAAAGGAGTGAGTTCGAATGAACTCAGCAAGGCAAGTTAACTCATAACAACATAAATAACATACAGCAGAACATAACAAGATGCAATGCAATATGAAACAGATAATGTATGTATGCATCTAAACTCTACGTATGCTGATCTTTATTGGCAGACATGCTTTAAGTCATAGCACCATACTTCTCTGGGTAAGTCTCAATCACTGGGCTCCGGTTGGTAGTGGATCTGTCATCCCTCAGGACATTCCATGGTTGGGGGTTAAGTCACCGCTCTCTCACATCACCATTGGTCTAAGTACTGGCGCATGTCATGGTTAATCCTAGCCCAATGCAAGTCATATACTCAGTCATATCAACTCAACTCCAGATACGTCATTTCCTCCCCTCTCGGGATCCTTTTCGGTATCCTTCACACTAGAGTCCTCATAGTCCCGGACTATGTGTCACACCCCACCCGCCGGTCTCGGTTACCCACCCGACAACCCGTGGGAGTGATCCGCCATAGGATCCACGTTTTAGTCTATCAACAATATTAAATACAAATAAAGATAATCAAGAGCAACAAATGTTCAATAAGTGAATTAAAGGAATTACAGGAGTCCAAATACTCCAATAACAATAATAAAGGAAAGAAATAAGGAATAAACATGAATAAGAGTTCAGCGGAAGTAAACAAAAGAATTATATCAATTTCTTCCTAGTTTCCTTTTCTAAGTTTAAATAGTGTTTTTCATGAATCTCAAGATAGGGTGTCCTCCAGTTCTTCTCCATTTGCTGAGAGAACTTTCTGACCACCTTCCGTGTCTGACCATCAATAGGTGCAATAAGCGCACTCCATGCACCCATAGGAGCTCCCGCACATGCTATCTCCATTTTCCACTGACGGTGCCACATCTTCTTCATACGGGATGGTTCCTTCATAGGAAACCAGTCCATCTTCCTGTACAATTCCTTCTTCTGTGCAGGCTAATAAACATATACAAAATAAAGGCGTGAGTTCTAAAGAACTCAGTAAGAAACAATCACAAATCCCATCAATTATCCAACAATGCCAAAATGCACAAATAATATGAATGAATGCAAAGTATGAATGATACTATGATTTCTAACTATGCAGGTCTCTAATAGTTGAAATGCTTTAAGATATACACCAACCCTCCTCTGGGTAAGTCTCATCACTCTGATCCAGCAAGGACTGGCTACCTCTGTAGGGATCTTGGGAAAAAGGGAAAGTCCACACCTGACTCTCATTTCCATGTCTGGGGTTAAGCCAACACTCTCTCACCACGACCATTGGTAATGAGTACTGGCTCATGTCGGAGTTTCTAATCCAATGCAAGGTCATACTGGTTACATGTCTACATGAAGTCCAGATACATTCCCTATGGCACCAACCAACTCGGTTCAGTATCCTTTGCAACCTAGGAGAGAGAATCCTCACGGATGGGCTACCGCTGTTGGACTCCACTCCTTAACCCTATGGTCATCCACATATTATTGGGGCGGATGTTCTCATGATTCCTCACGACACCTGGTCCGATCCTTGGATATCCATGAGCCCAACCCTAACATATGCAACCCTACCATTTACATGACTAACAGTGGACCAACGTCATATCACTGTCATCACGGGTCACTCGGTTTCAATCCCCCTACCGAAAGGGTAGTAGCATGTGGGGTACCTAGCCATGCAATTCTAGACTCTACCTAATAATGTCATCAAATAGTAATGACAATGCTGGAGACATCAGCAGGCATGTGTCCCATTCCACAGCCTTCTGATATCCCTAGCTAAGATATCCCAAAATAGATACCTCTTCCATCAGAACAATATACGAACTATCATCAATACATAACATTCATAATCAACACAGTATGTATGTAAACAAGACAAACAACAGTAAAATAACAAGATTTATATTTAAGACATGAATACAACAGCATATATAAAGAAATACAATTTCTAATAGACACTAGATTAGCATATTTCAAGTCTATTCAAAAGATAGGATGAGTTGTCCTTACCTGCATATAAGTAAATTGTCCGTAAAAAGAGATCCGTTAACTATTACAAGACTTTCTTTTCAATCAGAGTATACCTAAACACAGTGTTACAATGTTATATAAGTTAATTTAATCAAGATGGATCAAAACCAAAAGTCATTTGGTCACTGTTTACCAACCGGTCGCTTAAGTTGAGCGATCGCCACTAGTGACCGCCCCAAAAAAGAGAGTTTTAATCCAAAACTCAGGCTTCTGATCACTCATTTTCAATCCGAATTTCGAGTAATCATGACCTAAGTCTCAAATCTAATACTCCCAAAGCCAAAGGGTGAAGGAAATCCTAGCAATTACGATCATTGGGTTACCCAGAACTCTCCCCTTGACTGGATTATCCTTCTCACGAAAACAAGGTTTCGTTTATGGATAATTCATCTCAAGTAGATTGGAAAGAGAGTCACAATGATCAAAGAGGGTAACCACCATGACGAGGGGATGGGTTAACACTAAATTAACAGACAAAGAGAGTAAAGAATAAAGGGTAAATTCATTACCTCACGTTAGAAAGCCAGAAAAAAGGAAGGACTGATCTCCAAGTCACTGCCAGCACTTCATATCCACTTTCGAAACTTCCCCGCAGCCATCTAACCTCCAAATTTAGCAACCACGAATAAAATGTTCGTTACTTAGACGATGGTTACCTTTTATAGAAGTCAGGGGGCAAAATAGGGTAAAAACTCTGAAAACAGACCGGGCGGTCGCTCCAAGCAGTCGCTCCAAGCGGTCGCTTGGTTTGATCGACCGCCACTAGCAACCGCCCCCATGTAATTTGCCATACAAGGGTGCTTTTGCTAGGGGGTTGATAACCAAGGCCAACCTAGCCCTAAAGAAGAGATGGGGGAGATCTTACCTTCATTCCGGACATCTCCGAACAACACTTGTCTTCCAGAATTCCAAATACCAGGCAAGGCAGGCTCTTCAGACAAAGGATCCAAATCCATGGGTTCAGGGTATGGATCATGGACTTCTATCTGAACACTCCACAAACTTACCCAACTAGACCTTTAGGTTCTCAGACCTGAAATACGGATCTCGGGTTAGAGATACGGGGGTTGTTACACTATGGACTCCTCAACCCTATTGGTTATCCACATATGGTAAACGGGAAGCTCTCATGTCTCCTCACGGGTTGGTTACCGTTCTTGAGTGCCCATGAGCCCAAGTCTATCCATATGCAACCCTCCCAATAAATGGCCCCCACAATGTGATTCATGTCCTCTCACGGGTTGGTTACAGGTCTTGAGCGCCCATGAATCCCCATTACTACCACTGGTCATTCAGTCTCAATACCCCTCTGACTAGGGTCTGACATAACAGGGACATCCTAGCCAAACACTGCTAGACAGCCCTAAGTATGACAACCAATGGTTCAAGAAGGTGTCAATGGGCAACCCCGGAAACATCCCATACTATTTCCGTTGATGTCCAAGGACAGAAGTGTCAAAAGGACACCTCTCAATCCCAAACCATACCTATTCAATCACATTCTCAGATTAGTCATGACATACAAAATCGACACTTCATCATACAAAGAGAATGTAAAAGCATAATCTATTCATTAAACAATATGTAATATTAAGCATTTCATATAATCATGAATAATGAAAAAGAAGACATAAATGAAGTGCTACTGTATTTACAGTAGTACATCAGAAGTATAAAATATAAGAACAGTAGTTAAACTCAGAGTTTCTTAAATTAGAAACCAAGGGATACGCGATCTATGTTATCATGAAATAACTGTCCTTACCTTGATTATCATCGAAGATAATCCAAAGATCAACAAGAGAGGCTCCAAACTTAGCAATCAAATCCCTAACAATCATAGATATAACATTAGGAAAGATGCCTAAAAGATTAGAGAGCAAACGAATCAAGCTGAGCGAAAAACAAAGCTACTGTCTTCATTGGTCAATTGATTGGTCTACTGACCCAGTCGACCAATCAGTCGACCAACTGAGTCAATATGAAGGAAATACGGGAATCTCCGACCCAAAACTCAATCTACAGGGTTCGGAACTTCACGAAACTTGGAGGAAAACTTTAGGATAGTATTCTAACACTAAGGGAGTAAAGATCGGTCACTAATAATGATAAAAAAACATTACCTTCCAATTAAAATCATGGTTTCTCCAATTGGGTGAAAACCCTAGAATTCGATGAAAATAAACTATGGAAATCACAGCAAAGGGATGATTTAGATCTCATCCAAGAAAAATGTAATCAGAATCAAATACAAGTATGTCATGAAAATTAGATTCGGTCAGCTAAGAAATCAGATCCATAAGAAGAACTAGGGTTTCAAACGGATCTTACAAGAATTAGGGTTGAGATCTCTATGCTAATCATAAACCCTAAAGAAAAGAATGAGATCATGGAAGAGATGGTTGCAAGAATGCAGCATCTTCTTCCCAATCTCAAACAAGGACAAGATTAAAGAGAAATAAATCATAACACCGAAGAATTACTAACCTTGAATTGGCAGATCTGAGATGAGAGACTTCAGATCTTGCAAAGGAATCTTCAAAATCACCGAAGAGAGTTTCAAACGAGTCTTCCCACGTTCTCAGAGTGTTTTGGAGGCAAAGGACACTAAAAAACATGAAGTGTGTTTAAATAGAGAGTGAAAAACCCTAAAATTGAAGTTTCTCGAATTTAACACACTATTGGTCGAATGCTTGGTCGACTGGACCAGTCGACCAATCAATTGACCAATTAGGTCAGCAAAGTTCAAACAGGGAAATGGAAGATCAAATGGACACTAAACCTCAAGGGCTTTTACACACACATCAAGTGACATACCTAGAGTGTAGAAATGCCTTTGAACCAAGTTAGATAATACTCCAAGTCCTTCAACTAATCTCATCTTCAGACAGGTGCAGTTCCCTTTCTAGTTCTCGCTACGACTTCCAAGATTGGAACACCAACATCAACATCCATGGGTTCAGAGTCAAACTTCATATCTTCTACTGAGATGGCCCACAGTTGGCTTCTTCCTTTACTCCGAGTCATCGGACCTAAAAACAACCGGGTCAGGTTTAGGGTTAGGATAGGGTTGGATTTCAAAAATGTTCCCACTATTCGTGTTGCCTATAGGAGCCAAGTGCGAGTACTTTATGTGGCGCTAGGGTGGCGACAATAAAGAAACTCGGGTTAGGCACAAGAGGTTGCGACTAGACTAAAACCTGTATGGTGTTGAGAGGGACATACGTCCTATTGTATATGGAAGTTGAGATTTTGAATATTTCATCTATTTTTAGACACTCTCTCTCTCTCTCTACGTTCGCCCTGCCAAAACCAAAGGCATGGCTCACAGAATACAACTCTGCCATGAACCATGTTGTTGTAGAGAGCACAAGCTTATTGCATGCACTTCTCTTTCTTGCCCATCCTATTCTAAATCCAAAGTGGGATTCAAATCCACCAAAGAGAGAGATAGACAAGCCAGATTGGGATGTGAAGGTTTGGTGGGTGGTGTGAATGAGTTGCATAGTTTTTCTAACGCATTTGGATTTTTTTTTTCCTTTTTGGCTTGGCGCATTGGGTTAATGGTTTGGCGAATTTTGCATGTTTCAGGTAACGTTGTTTCTTGTTTTGGTCAAGGTGTATTTGAAAAAGCGTATAGTGGTCGTGGCCAGTTTTAGGTCAAATATTAATGCAAGGGTGTCCTTCTATGTGTGCTTAGCGATCATTGGAAATGAAAGAATGGATCCCTGCTCCACTCATTGTGTGAGTCTTGGACTTTATGGTCCGTTAGTGTTCTTAGTGACTTTCGACGACATCATGAAACGAAGGGTTGATGTGGCTACTTTGGGGTGTTACCTATGGTCATGATTGATTTGACCTAAAGGGGCATTACCGGGAAAGGAGTCAATCCTAAGTATAGTGATGGTTTGGGGTGAAAGGAAAGATTTGATTCAACTGCACCCTAAAAGTGTTTGCTGATGCCAACTATATGTGTTACTGTAGTGAACATTTTAAGGACAAGAAGGTGATCTCTCGGAGGGATCAAGATATCTTTAGTCGATGAGTTTGAATAAACTTAAGACACCGTGGTATACTAATGCTTATTTGATTTGTTTCTTTGAGTGATGTGCCATTCTGGCCTTCTGTGAAGGTTTCTAGCTTGGGGCTCACGCGTGCAGATATATCACCTGTCGCACAACCCATTTTACCAGTATGACTTGTGGATGTTAGTGTCCTGGGACATAGGTGGTCTATGTATCTCGGGATACATAGCGGGAGAGATCGAATGTGTATATATGGGATATACATCTGTGTTTGGGACACACTTTGAAAGAGAGATTAACACTTGCCCTTGTGCAAGTGGGAGATGTTGGGAGTTTATAATTATTAATTTAATTATATGCCCAAGGGCAATATTGGAAACTCACTATTAGGGTGGTTACAAAATATAGGTTATATATTTGTAACCATCGTATCACTTGGGTGATTACATTATTTTTGCGTGAGTTTTCTAGAAAAGAGGCGGCTCCCATCTCTCTCTCTCCCTCTCTCCTAGAAACACACGAAAAAGTTCCTTGCTTTAGATCACTCTTCCATCCTTTGCACACGGCATTTGGGTTGTGGAACTTGTTCCCTTTCCTAGTGTTTGTGGAATCACCCCGGTGGAGCTTTGGTGGAGGAACGAGGACGTGGATCCAATTTAATACTCTATAATTTAGGAAAGCGAATCCAGGTAAGAATCTTTCCCATCAATTAATCGAATTGAGATATATGGAGTTATTACCAACAAGAAGATATTGGAACATCCTGTTAACTTGATGTAATTGACCAATAGGGTTGATGAATCTGTAGTTTGAGTTGGTTGCAGCCATAGGATATGCTGACTCTAGGGAGAAGGATACTGGAAAGGATCCCATGAGGGGAGGAATGGAAGTATCTGGATCTAAGTTGATATAACTAATTAGAAGACTTGCATTTGGCTAGGCTTAACCCTGACATGCGCCAGTACTCAGACCAAACGGAGGCGTGAGAGAGTGTTGACCTAAACCCCAACCAAGGTTGTCCAAGAATGTTTCATTACTTATTGCCAACCAGAGAACCCCAAGATACTGAGATGGTTGAAGGAGAGTGATTTTGGACCCTACCCAGAGGAGATGGTGCTATGACTTAAAGCATGTTTGCCAATAGAGACCAGCATACATAGAGTTAGAAGCATATCTGCATTGTCTGTTTCATATCATATTGCATTCTGTATAATTTGCTATCATGTGTTATTATGTTATTATGGAATGAATCGCCTTGTTTGAGTTCTTTTAAACTCACTCCTTTTTGCAACATCTTTTGTTAGACTTATCTGCAGTCTCGCTGATTATGATGGTCAATACTATGAAGATCAAGTTGATGATTCATATGTACTCAATTAAGGTACTGGCTACGGTGACTACGTCAGTGAAGACTACCAGTACGAGATTGATACTTATCAGGATTAGTTCGACTTTAGCACTTGTGTGTCAGCGATGGGACATCGTCTCAATCTCTTTTTGATCTTTTATAGATTTGATGAAACCTTAGTTAGTTTTGTTTTTCCTTTCCTTTTGAGAACCAGTTGTAATCTTTCTTTTGCTTTTGATCTACTTTTCCGCTGCTACTGTGGAGTGAGTTTCCACCTCACTCTACATTTTGATTTATTCTATTGGTATCATTTTCTGCACTCTTATATTCTTTTGTGATCCTTCTGTGATCATTTATTAACTTTTATTATTAAATTACTTGAATACAATGATTTGTTCTTACTTTTAATTATGTTATTGTGCTAAATGGATATGATCGTTCCTAAACTTGATCTTAGGGCTGTGGATCACTCCTCTGAGTATTCCAGATAGGGTACTGACTAGCTGGATGTGACAAGAGAAATAGTACTTTACCATCAGAATAGTTTAATACTGTAAGTGGATAACATAAAAAAACACTCAAGAGTTTTATTACCCAAAAAAAAAATTAAAAGGAAAAATACCCCAGGCTGAATGAAGTCCAATTGATTGGATTGGATGGATGCATAAATCTAACACCTTTTGGATGTCTTCTTGTTCACAAAATTTAAGCTTCAACTTACGTGCCAGAATTGCCAAAACTGCTAGATGATGGAGTCCAACATATGCTTTGCCTGTTCATTTGTTGTAAAATATGCTTTGTTTTCTGGGGAAATTTGATCTTTGGCAGGTAAGATTCTCATATCAGATTATTTCGAATCTCAGAATATTAGGGAGCAGTCTGGACTTGGAAGGTTTATATGGATTACCTGTAGAGCAGTGTCTCGGTGGTCTACAATCTTGAGCAAAACCGAAGAGGACCTACTGGAGGAAAGGGAGTTGGGTGTTACCTGGAGTTGAAAACCTCAAGAATTTGAAATGATATTCTAGTAGGGGAGTAGGGGACCAAATAAAAAACCCACTTCCCCAAAATAACATTTCCAGTAAGTGGCAATATATATGTATCATCAAGGTATCAGACACCTTCTCTCCATATATATGAATTTTGTCCTCTGTTAACCGGTCCCCATCTCTCACATGTTCTACATGGGGTTCACTCTATTAACAAGCTTTCAGCTTTTTCCCCTCTCATCTTCTTTCTTGGGTGCTGCTCTGTAAGCCTAATCTCTATTTAGCGTTAACATATTTCAATTTTCTTCCACTGGATAAAGTCATTCTTTATATCTCATGCCCTCTAAAGGTTGCTATGGCCTATTGAATTTCAGTGTTTTTCCAATAATATACGATTCGTTTGGATATAGCCCTTAAATACAGTTTTGTTAGATACTTAGAAATATAATATATATATGAAATAACAGAGAAAACTCTAGGGTTTTTTTTTTTTAAATCAAATATCCTTCTGTTATCCATTTTTAACTTAGCTACACAAGATTTTTGTGGGTTTGGTTTGATTTGTGGACTCTATTTCAATTTATACTTCATTGATTGAATTTAAAAAACTCCATAAGCCATAATGGTCCTTGAGTCTATTATGGATTCTGTGGCAAAAACAAAAACAACTCTAATCATTTATGCGCTGAACCTCACTTAGCACATGGACTTTTTAAGGGTAAAATGGATAAACGATCTTTCTTTCTCATGGTTGGTCCTAAATCCAGCTTTCATCCATTTCATTCTTCTTCCTCTGTTTCTGCTGCATAGCTGCTGTCCCTCCAACCATGGATCATCAATGGCAAGAAAAAAACAACCTTTATTTTTTGGTATTTGTCGGAGGAAAGTTTCAAAATTGCATGCAGATGCATTGCAGCTTGTCGTGTGCTTGGTTTTGGATTTTATTTAATACCTTGGAAGGTAGAATTAAATGAATAAAGGAAAGGAAAACCTAAACAATTATAGGCTAAGACCATGGGTGAAGGATGAATATGTTCGACCATCGTTTAAATTATTTGGTTCAAGATAATTACCAGGAAATTTTTTATTCCATACTTAATCATGTCAAATGTTTACCAAATAGTTTTTCATTTTTTGATAAAAAAATGGTTTCCAGTTATGGTTATTTGCAATGTGTTGTTTCTGAAACCTTTTCCAGTTCTTTCTCCCAAAACTACTAATGAAAACCTTAAATCTTTGCTCCCAATATGATGCGGTTTGCAGTTGATGAACTTGAATAACATGCGTGGCTTTTTTTAAACCTGAAATATTCTCTAGCCTTGATCATCCCTTTCGGTTATTCTATCAATAAGCAACCTAAAGTAGGTTGGCTTCATGCATGGACCACACTACTCTCAGGATTGGGGCAGGCCTAAGACAGTGCAAAGGCAGCCCTAGTGTACAGGCTGTTCAAAAGGAATTAAGAGGGATGATGAAGGCAGTTCTCTTCTCATTTCTGCTCATATTGATGAAGCAAACTGCACATATGTGCAAAATAATATATATTCCAACCCAGTTACGGGGGAAAATAACATTAGGGAGACGAGAAAATCCTTGTCTGGAACAAGTAAATAGTGCAATATTTCCTAAAAAAACCATTATCTTCATTTTGATTACGATCTGCATGGTCGATTGCAACATAAAGAAATGGACAGCTTCACTATTCTCTAGGAGATAGGTATGAATAATCTTCATTCAGAAAGGATGTTTTAAAGTCACCCTAAGATTAGACCATAGGGACCATGATTCTTGCGATAGCTTATAGCGCAAGTTCATTTGATCAAACAGAATGTCAAAGTACAATTCATGGGAGATTCATTTTATGAAATTCCTGTTCTTTTGTTTTCTTTGTCTTGGTTCAATTATAGAGACCAAATCTTTCTACAATATATTATCTCTGAGTTCTATTTTAATGCTCTCCAATCTCCATAAAATTTGTAAATCGTGGAGAGTAGGTGTACAATCTTTAGTCAAGAAGTCAAACTAATTCCCGAAATGAAGAAATGCAAAACTTGAATACTTGGATTCCTCCAAAATATAATCCTCTCCTTCACTTAGCCCAATCTCATTGTGCTGTTCAAACTCTCTCCAGAGTTTTCCAGGTTGGCTTATCAACTTTCAAGCTTCATGTTTAAGATTTAACATTCTACAAATGCCTCAATTTTTAATTAGAAAACCTACCAACTGAGCCATGCTGTACTTTGAATCACCGTAGCAAGCTTCACTTGACTCAACTTATTGGCAGGACGAATAACCATCATAAGAAGGAAAAACAATAATACCATGAATGCAAAGATATTATATTTCAAGCATGCTGGTCTATTGGCTCAGTTCAGCCGGTCTATCTGAGTCTTTTCCAGAGTCAGATTTCCTAAAAGGACCCATGGTTCAGGTCACCTACGCCTCTGTCTGATGACCCAAGAAAAAAGATACAATAATCGGATAAGCTAAGAGTCGGAATCGTCTATCATGACTGGTAGAGGGGCCCATTCTAAGCATGGTCAAGGGGTGTGAGGGGAACACAATCTTTTACCCATTGAGATAATAAAAAGAAGATCCCAACTCGCAATCTAAAGTGTAATTTTCACAGCGAACCCTAAAAGATTCTCCTCATTATTGCTCAACTTTTATTGTTCTTCAAATCCTCCTAAATAAATAAAATCCACTTACAACCTGGCTGCCCATATATGGACTCCAACATCTCCAATCTGAAGCACTAAGTCATGAGAGGAGATATGATACCAGAGGTTGTTCTCAACTCTGGACATACAGTGCCCTTTATAGGCTTGGGGACAGCATGCGATCCCCTCCCGCCCCCCAACGTTCTAACTTCTACTTTCATTGATGCCATCGAGGCTGGTTACCGGCACTTTGATACTGCTTCTCTTTACAGAACAGAAGAGCCTCTCGGCAAAGCAATATCTCAAGCGCTTGAGCGAGGGCTGATCAAGAACCGCAGTGAGGTTTTCATTACTTCCAAGCTATGGGTCACCGACACTGAACATGATCTAGTCCTCCCGGCACTCCAGAAGACACTCCAGTTAATAACTGCATTAATGATGTTTTGGCACTTGCACTTAACTGAACTTACTAAAATTTATGCCATGTAGACCATAGTCTTGGAATTGAAGCACTTACATAGACTTTCTTTCATTTTGTAATAGGAACCTTGGGTTAGAATATGTGGATCTCTATCTGGTACATTGGCCGGTGAGGTTGAAACAAGGAGTCATGTTCCCTTTTCTGAAGGAGGACCACCTTACCTTTGATATGAAAGGGACATGGGATGCCATGGAAGATTGTTGCAGACTAGGCCTGGCAAAGTCTATTGGTGTGAGCAATTTTTCCTGCAAGAAGCTCTCCCAACTTCTAGCCCACGCCACCATCCCTCCCGCTGTGAATCAGGTGCCTTACTGATACCAAATTTTATAATTTTGACTGATGTTAGAACACTTGTAATGATGATGGGAACATTGATTGTATCAGGTGGAAACAAACCCTTCATGGCAGCAGAGAAAGCTGAGAGATTTTTGCAGTGAGAATGGGATCCATGTGAGTGGATGGTCGCCTTTGGGAGCATACGGAGAATATTGGGGTTCTTCTGCTGTCATGGAGAGTCCAATCATCAAGGAAATTGCCATAGCTAGGGAGAAGAGCCCTGCACAGGTACGAACGTGCAATCACTAAATTCTTTGTTGCGCGCTACTCTAAAATTTAGAAGAAAGCAACACATTGAAATTAAGATGGTCTTGGTAGTTTTAAATTACCATATTGTTTGATAGATGAACATTATTAACCATGTAAACAGATTGCATTGAGGTGGATTTACGAGCAAGGAGTAAGTCTAGTTGTCAAGAGTTTTAGCAAGGAGAGAATGAGAGAAAACCTTCAAATCTTCGATTGGAAACTTAGCAAGGAAGATCGAGACAAGATTAGCCAGATTCCGCAGAAGAAGGGTTTTTCAGGAGAGACATTTGTTTCACCATATGGGTCTTACAAGTCGCTGGAGGAACTTTGGGATGGTGAGGTGTAAGATGAACTTCTCTTCATTCTCTCTTCATTCCCATTCTGTGTACGTACCACAAGACTGAATTTGTAAACTCGTGAAATGTTTACGATTAACAGGCTTAATTATAAGCTTCTTCATTTCTTCCTCCCTACGCGGCGTTCTTTAATTTTCATCGTTTAGGCCCATGGGATGGTAGATGTTTATGATGTTTCTGTATACGTTTGCAAGAGTCGAATGAAAGCGCTCTGGTTCTAGTTACCCCATTTCTTCTTTGTGTGTAATAGAATATTTAGTCTGACAGTAGTTTGAGTAAACATATGGTACTATTGTTGTAACCTCAAAGGATTTCATTTTACTTGTAATAGGGTAACAGGAAACGCATTTCTGACATGACATACTAATTTACAAGGCAGCAAGTAGAGGTGCAAATATGGATTTGATCAGAAAACTATATTAGTGTAGGAAAATTTGCAAACTTGATCCGTGAAACAGTTCTAATGTTCAAGTTATGCTAACAAAAGCTCTACAGTGTTCATAATGAATTTTTTTTTACTTGGACTATCATTCAGGCAGGTCATGATGAAATTGTGTTGGGAAGTTGTAATTCAATCTTTTTATAAATGATTGAATTAGACATTGGTAATACAGTAATTTACAAAGATCCTAAGCTAAAACAGGAAGTCTTCGACTTTGGTGTTGAATCACCACCATTATAATGGAATAAATCATTAACTGAGTAGTGAAAGACCATAACGGATCTGTTATGGTTTGAATTTGATTTTTGAATTCAATTTTTGGATTCAAGTTTTTAATTTTGAATCCAAATTTGAATATTGTAAACGAATCTTGTACAACAGCATTGTTTATTTATAAATACATAAAACTTACCCATCAAGGTAAACAACCTACTTATCAAAATTAGAGTTTTTCTTTGCATTTTTTCATGGTATTAGAGCTAAGGTTTTGAGCCAATGGTGGGTTAGTTGAGCGGTTAAAAGCCCAGATTCCCATGAGGAGGTCTTGGATTTGCACCCATCTGGCGGCACCTATATTAGTAATATCTCCCCCTTCCCCCACTAATACAAACTCACCAGAGCTAAGGTTTTGAGACTTTTTTTTCCCCCAAAACACTACATTTTCAATGGCCACTGCTAACACTCCATTCCCCATTACCAATCTCTCCAACCTTGTTTATGTCAAGCTTGATGGAGCAAATTATCTCAATTTTTATTACCTGTGATCTTATGCATCATCTTGATGGCATTGAATCAATGCCAAATCAAATTGCCACTATTGGAGGAACTCAAACGCCAAATCCAACATTTCAAACCTGGAGAAAGAATGATCATTTTGTTCGAGCATGCATCAATGCCACCCTCACACCGTCTCTTTCTTCTCATATTCTTGGCCTTCAAACAACGAAAGATATATGGGAGTTTCTTGCACAACTTTTCCAACAACAGTCCACTGCTCGAAGGACTTATCCTCGCAGTGAATTGCAGATAATCAATAAAGGAACGAGCACAATTACAGACTATCTTCACAAAATTAAGTCCATCGCTAATTCCTTAGTGGCAATTAATGACAAGGTAAATGACTATGACTTGATAGCATATATATTAAATGGTCTTGGTTTGGATTATCTCACTTTCATCATCACTGTGGAAAATATTACCCCACCCGTTGCCTTTACCGACCTAAGGGCAAAACTACTTACTCATAAGCAATGGTTACGCCGTGGCTATGGGAACATCCAATAAATATTAATTGATTCCCATTCCCCTACTGCATTACTTGTTACAGATCAGCCTAAATTTAGTTGGTCTAATAATAGTATTAATTCCTATCCACCCAACAATTGAAACCCACCTAGATCGACTTCCTAAATTCATCAAATGGCCCTCCAAGATCTCAAAATTCCTAAAACCGACCAAACCAAAACACCTTTAATACTAATTCCTTAAAATGTCAAATATGTGCTAAACAATGCCATTCGGCCAATAGATGCTATTTTCGTTATGCCCAGAGCCGAAATAATCCTAATCCACCACCTCACATTCCTTATGCTAGTTTACATGTTACCCAAAATACCTAACACATTACACCACAAAATGATGCACAGTGAATACCGGTTCAGTGCTACCAACCATATGTCATTTGATCCAGCCACGCTACAATGATCTGCCACTTACAAAGGAGAAGACCAGGTTTCAGTTGGTGATAGTAAAAAACTCCCTATAACTCATATAGGCTCCTCAACTTTGAAAACAAATTCAAATCATTTATCTCTTAATGACATACTAATAGTTCCCCAATTGTCAAAGAATTTAATTTCCATTTCTCAACTTACATCTTACAATAATTGTTCTGTTGAATTTTTCCCATGGGGTTTCTGTGTTAAGGATTTGGAGTCAGGCATCACTCTACTGAAGGGTCCAGTCAAAGATAAATTGTATTCTTTCTCGGCCAATGTTGTGCCTCCTTTGGCTATTTATGGAAATAAAGCTCCTTCTGATATTTGGCATCGCCGACTTGGCCACCCTTCTTCTGTAGTACTTATTCATTTCATAAATAATGTCTTATTTAATTCCTTTGAAACATGTGGATCCAATAAAATTTGTGACGCTTACCAACTTGGCAAACATAAAAAATTACCCTTTTCTATTTCAGTTAGTAGAACTACTCAACCATTACAGCTTATTCATTGTGATTTGTGGGGTCCCATTAAAACTTTGCCAATTAGTGGATTCAATTCATATATTATTTTTATTGATGATTTCAGTCGATTTACTTGGTTTTATCCTCTGCAATTTAAATGTGATGCAATTCATTGTTTCAAGCATTTTAAGAATATGGCTGAAAACTTGCTTTCTACTTATATTAAATTTTTTTCAAAGTGATGGAGCCTTACAGTTAACAAGGGGAGCTTTCAAAAACTATCTTGATGAATGTGGCATTGTATCTAGGATTTCATGTCCTCATATTCCAGAACAAAATGGAGTTTCAGAAAGAAAACATAGACACATTACATAGATGGGTTTATCCCTTCCAAGCTCACATGCCCAAAGAATATTGGTTAAAAGCCTTTCTATCTGCTTGTCTATTTAAGAAACCGGTTACCTACACCGGTATTGCAAGGAAAATATCCTCATGAAGCACTGTTTGGCTTAAAACCAGATTATTGTTTATTGAGAGTTTTTGGCTGCCTTTGTTACCCCAATTTGACACCCTACAGAGAAGACAAATTATCACCAAAGTCCAAGGCTTGTGTCTTTCTTGGTTATAGTCTTTATCACAAGGGTTATAGATGCTTAGATAAGGACACTGGCAAGGTATATTTATCTAGAGATGTTATTTTTGAAGAAAAGGAATTTCCCTTTTCAAATCCCCCATCACACCAATCATCAAACAAATCACTAGTCGAACTTATTTCACTACCTGTTTTCATCCCACAAACCCCACCAAATGTGACTCCACTCACTTGACATTCTTCTTCACCTATTTCAAACAACCAACCATCACAAACATCCCCTACAACATCATCACTAGCCATATCAATGGCAGATCCAACCCAAGATATTAATCAATCCCCACCAACAATAGACCAACCACAGCCCCAACAATCTCATCCTATGATTACTAGGAGTAAAACTAATTCCGCCAAACCAGAAACCCCTTTCTCTTTACTCACTATTAGACCCCCAATACCTCAAACCTTTTTTACCACCATCTCCAACATCCCAACTAAACCTATCACCTACAAATCAGCCTCAAAAGACCCAAAGTGGATTGATGCAATGCAAAAAGAATACAAAGTCTTGATAGACAATATTAACCGTTGCACTCTCAAAGTCATGGCCAATACATCAACTTGATGTGAAAAATGTCTTCTTGAATGGCAACTTAGCGAGAGATGTTTACATGGAACAATCATAGGGGTTTGTTTCCACATCTAAACCAACACATGTTTGTCATCTACAAAAAGCAATTTATGGTCTCAAACAAGCTCCATGAGCTTGGTTTCACAGATTCAAAACATACCTACAAGGAGAAGGTTTCAAGAAAAGCATGGTAGATTCTTCCATGTTTACATGCAAAACCCATGGTACAATGGCTGTTATATGTAGATGATATAATACCGATGGAGCTAATGAAGTTGCAATTCAAGAGGTTATTCAAAGCCTAAGCAAAGAATTTGCAATGATAGATTTGGGACACTTGCATTACTTCTTGGTAATTGAGGCTAATCGAAGTTCAGATGGTCTTTTACTCACTCAAAGTAAATACTCCATCAATTTATTAATGTCTACAAGAATGGAGACTTCAACATGCACAACCTCAATTGCAGTTGGAACCAAGGTTTAAAGTATCCCACGATACCATACGATACTAACCGATACGTATTCATATTTGACCTAACCGATACGATACATCTCGATACGTGTCTCCATTGAATTACACTAAAATACATTAGTCAAAACGATACAATACTTGATACAAGACGATACGTCTGTCAAAATCACCTGACCGATACGATACTCGATACCAATACTTTAAACCTTGGTTGGAACAAAGTTATCATCAACAACAGGTTATCCCCTACCTGATCCAACACCATATAGACAATTAGTAGGAGCCTTACAATATCTGACGATCACTAGACCAGATATCTCCTATGTAGTTAATCAAGTGTGTCAGTTCATGCAATCTCCCACAGAAGATTATCCATAAGCAGCAAAACGTATTTTACGTTATGTCAAGCATACTATTGGTGCTGGTGTTCTCTTAAAACCAACCCAACTTTCTTTCATAGCTGCTTACATTGATGCAGATTGGGCAGGATGTCCAGACACACGCCGATCAACTAGTGGGTTTTGCACTTTTCTTGGGGATAATTTATTATCATGGTCTTCCAAAAAACAACCTACATTATCTAGATCAAGTACGGAAGCTGAGTACAAATCCCTTGTGTCATAGCATCTGAGTTACTATGGCTTTCTTATGTTCTACGTGATTTGCAAGTA
Organism: Hakea prostrata; assembly: GCF_041222555.1. Classification (NCBI taxonomy): domain Eukaryota; kingdom Viridiplantae; phylum Streptophyta; class Magnoliopsida; order Proteales; family Proteaceae; genus Hakea; species Hakea prostrata. The sequence continues at coordinate 25,851,823 of NC_142606.1, forward strand.
CAACTTCCAAGAGGAATGAAAATTTATTGTGATAATGTGTCTGCAACACAAATGGCTACAAATCTAGTGTTACATGCTCGCACAAAACATATAGAAGTGGACTATCATTTTGCCAAGGCTTGGTTCAGAACAACACCATAAAAGTGCACTTTGTTCGGTCAGATGATCAAATTGCAGATGTGTTTACTAAGGGCTTAACATCACAAGCTTTCTTCAAGCATAGAGACAAACTCTTGCACCTGCCAATGTAGAGTTTGAGGGGGGGGATGAAAGACCATAACGGATTTGTTATGGTTTGAATTTTATTTTTGAATTCAAGTTTTGGATTCAAGTTTTTAAATTTGAATTCAAATTTGAATATTGTAAACGAATCTTATACAACGGCCATGGTTATTTATAAATACATAAGACTTACCCATCAAGGTAAGCAACCTACTTATCAAAATTAGAGTTTTTCTTTGCATTCTTTCAAGTAGAGGTTGAATGATACTTATACTTATAGTGTTGCTTTTAAGGTAATTAATTGATATAATTATTGTCATGTAACACCAATTTTAATACAATCTATTATAAATGATTGAACTAGAATTTCGTAATACAATAATTTGCAAAGATCCTAAGCTAAAACATGAGTCCTCGACTTTGGTGTTGAATCACCACCATTATAATGGAATAAATAATAATTAATTGATTTTTAAGTAGAGGTTGAACGATACTTATAGTATTACTTTTAAGGTAATTAATTGATATAGTTACTGTCATGTAACACCAATTTTAGATGGCCACAAATAGAGGCGAAAATATGGATTTGATGAGAATAGGAAAGACACCATGCAAAACAATTGTTTTGTTCAAATTATGCAAACTAAAATGGTTCAATGTGCATAATGAATTATTTTAGTAAGGGATCGGTCTTATCGACCAAGTGAAGATGAGATTATGTTGCTAAAGTTTCAATCGATGAGCAAATTTATGTACGTATGAAATCTTAGGGCACAAAGTATGCATTTTCCACACTTAGAATGGGAGCTACCTTGGGGTTTCTGTTATATTTGCATGTTTTAGGATTTCTTTGGAATTTAGGAGATATTTTGGATTATCAAGTGCGACACATGCAATTTTACATGTAAATATGCCCATTTGATTTCTTAATTGTAAAAAAGACCCAATTTTAAGCATGACGGGCTAGATGTAGATCAAAATGCAAGCTTGGGCCAGATCAATCATTCCAAAGAAACTATTTACAATAAAGAGCTTAGGATTTTTTCCCCTGCGAAAAAAGGAATTCCAAGTTTTACATATGGGGGCCACAAGTAGGGGTATCAAGTAGTGCGATTTGGGTGGTTTCGGTTTGAGCTTAAAAGGTTTCAAGGTTGAAAAAAACCAAGCCCAAACACAACCCATTTGCAAAATAATATTTTAGATTTGGTTTTAGTTTGATATAGTTTGGGTTCGGGGTATAGCGGTTTGTGCTAATCAATGAACAACAAAAGTCTGTTCCATGGCTAACAATTTATTGATTTTCATCTTTCTTTTCTTTTTTCCTTCTCCACTTGAATTAGAATAGGGAATATTTGAGAGGTAATGGAAGAAGGAAATAAGAAACTAGATTGATGGAAACAACTATGCTGCTAAAAGAAGAAATTTAATCGATGGAACAAGAAGAGGGAAAAAAAATGTTAAGCTACTTAAAATATGAATTGTAGAGTTAAGTTAGAAAGATACTTCACTGACAAGCTGATTTGGGCCATTTGGTTTGGGCTAACGGGTGGCCCAAACAGCTCGAAACCATTCGAGTTTTTCCCCATCAACCTAAACACAGTCCATTAAGGTTTAGTCGGGCTAGTTCGGGCTATAACTGGCCGGTTTAGTCTAGTTTTAATTTGTTTGAGTTGCCAATTGACATGTTAGCCACAAAGTAATCAAAGATTAAGACTTCCTTCCAATTTTGCATATTATCCAAAGATTTACAAAATCATTTATTTTATTATATTTTACTTCTTTCCTAAATTGATTTTCTTTCTCTTTGCACTTTCTTTTTTCCTAATTATTCTTCTTTTTCCAATTTTTCTCAAAATTGACCATTTTCCATATTTACTAGTGATATGGAGGAAATATGATCGAACCTGGTTTGTACTCGGTTTGACCCTCAACCCCGGTCGAGACGGAGGGAATCGACTCGCTTCCGAGCGAGCCGGGTCCAGAAGATAGCTTGCTGAGGAAGAAAACTAAATCGGCAACAGGCACGCCCTAATCCGACTTATGGATTAGGTTAATTACCCTAATGATGGCAGACACAACTTGGCGGCTGTCACTTATCATTATTGAAGGGATAATCATTGAATAACCGTAAGGTTATCTCAGGAGTCCTCTACTCGTTCAAACTAGTAGAAGTCTATCGCTCAACAGATCTAACTGTTAGGATCCAACGACTATCCGCAAAAGGCTCAAATGCATCCAACGAAGAAGATTCGAAGGTACACTCTATATAAACCTTACTTACCTACGAGGTGATCCATATACACACTGGTAGACATAAACTCTCAGAGGCTTAGGATCTAGTTCACTTTCCCAGTTTTTTATTCCTTAGCTCTGTGCATCTAACAGAGCCGTTTGTGATTAAGTTCATCAACTGACTTAGCCTTCGGAGGTGGACTCCCGACCCCAGTGGTCGGGCCACATCTGATGCTTTCGTTTTGCAGGTCATCACAAGGAGATCTAAGGGCTGAGCAGATTTTGGACGCATCATTTGGCGCCGTCTGTGGGAAAGACTTATAAAGCTATGGTGACTAGATCAGCAGCAGCCGCGGTAGCCGCTGCACAACGTGATATTGGTGTTCAAATTCCTGGAGAGAATAATCCAGATATTCCCCAGGGAAGTCTACCACCTCTTGAGGTAGATGGTGGTCAAGGAGGACATGATCCTCCGGAGACATTCCAAGATCAATTGAATCAGCTAAAGATTCAACTTTTGGAGGTGAGTCAAGCACTCCGCATGCTAACCAGACGAGTGGTATTACCACAAGAACCTGATCATCGTGATTCAGGGAGGCGTGTATTGCCACGAATCAAAGATTGACTGAAGATCGGAATATCGGTCAGAACTTTCGTGAAGGTGACCGAGGGCCTAGGAGAATCGATGATCAACCTAGGCAGGACGATCGGTTTGATAGATCAGAGGAAAGTACGACCGATTCAAATACAAGGTTGGATACAGGAGTGAAGACTCACTCACCGACTGTTAGACGAACCGTTCGTGATGATCGAGCAGTTCGCGATGAGCGGAATGTTCGTGATGAACGGGCCGTTCATGATGATCGAATAGCGCATGATGATCGTGTTGTTCGAGGTAGTGATCGTAATGCAGAAGATCACTCGACTCATATTATTCAGGAATTGGCCAATATCAATAAAAAAAACTAGGACAATTGGCTAGAGGAAGGATAACTGATGATATTTATTCAGTTATTCGGAAAACCCCCTTTGCCGAGCCAATTGCAGGATATCAGTTTCCCCACAACTTCCGTTTGCCTACCTTTTCTACATTCGATGGCTCCGGAGAACCTACGGCCCACATCGGCTATTATCAGCAGACTATGGCAGGTTGTAGGTAATTCTGATGAAATTCTCTGCAGGGTTTTTGGTTCATCTTTAACCGGAGCAGCACAAAAGTGGTTTTCGAACATCCCATCTGGAAGGATCGTAAACTTTGATGAGTTGGCATGCAAATTCATAGGGCGATTCCAGAGTGGAATCCAAGTCAAGAAGACAAAAGAAACCTTGTTTACCATCAGACAAGGAAAGAGCGAATCGATCAGAGAGTATCTGAAAAGATTCAATAGAGTAACAATGGAGATAGAGAATTTGGATGAGCAAGTAGCTAAAACTGCTCTATTCACTGGACGCACTAACCAAAGACTCATGGAGCTATTACTACAGGATATGCCTACAACTTATGCTGAGCTGGTACAGAGATGCCAAAAGCAGGCTGAAGTCATGGAGATCTTAGATGCGCGCCAAGGAGACAACAAAGCCTCCACTAAAGAACAGAAGGCTCCTGAGTAAAAGCAGAAGCCAAAGCAGAATGTTCGAGATCGGGTTGGAAAGCCTCAGGCTTGGCGGCAGAGATCTCCCGGTAAAAGTGAGTATACTCCATTGAATGCTCCTCGGGCTGATATTCTGAACATAATTAAGAAGCAAAATATTTTGAAGTGGCCACCTAAAATTCTTTTGAAGCCTGGAGAGCAGCAGGATCGAGAAAAATATTGTCGTTTCCACAAGGATTATGGTCATTATACTAATGACTGTCGTCATTTAAAAGCAGATATTGAGAGATTAATATCTCAGGGACATTTGTCCAATTTTGTTAGCAGAAGAAGAGAGGAGCCACGTGAGGCTGCCCCTAAAAGGGATCGTTCGGTTAGTTCAAAACGACCGAAGGAGGCTCCGAAGTCTAAAAAAGGTAAGGAGGTGATTGATGCCACTCGGTCACCGATCCTTACAATTTTCGGAGGCTCAGAACCCGAATCACTCCGGAGGTTAAAGACAAAGTCTAAATTTGTTGGAACCGGAGAGACGCAGAAGCGGAAGAGGCCAAATAGTGAAGATTCCATCACCTTTGGCGAGGAGGATGAAAGAGGCGTTTGTCTACCTCATGATGATGCCATAATCATCAAGGTAGAGATTGCGCGCCGAGAGGTACATAGAGTTTTAGTTGATACAGGGTCTACAGCTGACCTAATTTCTTATGAAGTGTATCAAAAGTTGAAGGTGGATGAGGATTTGATGGAATCGTCATCCACGCATTTATATGGCTTTGCAGGATCGTCTGCAATAGCGGAAGGATCTGTCCAGTAGGATTTATCTATTGGAAGTTTTCCCAAGGAGACTACTGTCCGAATCAATTTTTTGGTGGTTCGGGAACTTCCAGCTTATAATGTTATCCTCGAACGGCCATCTTTGTCCAAGATAGGTGCTATTGTTTCAACGAAACACCTGAAGATAAAATTCCCGACTGACATGGGAATTGGTCAAGTTTCCTCTGATCAGAGGATCTCTCGGCAATGTTATGTTGCCTACTTGAAGGACAAGGAGGGCCCGAAGAAGGTGACGGCCCTACCTATAGAAGTTCGAGATGATCGGGAAGAAGCAGAAATGCAAAGGCCCGAGCCAGTAGAAAAGCTGTTGCAAATCCAGCTGTGTAACGAGGATGAGAAAAAGATTACTTATATTGGGTCTGAGCAGCTGGAGGAGTTCAAGGAGGAGTTGAAGTTTTTTCTTCAACAAAATAGTGATGTATTCGCATGGTCTGCCGAAGACATGCCAGGAATTGATCGGACTGTCGCAGAGCATAAACTCTGGATAGATCCAAAGGTGAAACCAGTTATCCAAAAAAGGAGAAATTTCTCCATTGAAAAATACGAGGCCGTTCGGGGCGAAGTCGAAAAACTGAAGAATTCTGGTTTCATAGAACCAATTGAATGCCCAACTTGGTTAGCCAACGTGGTAATGGTCAAGAAGGCGAATGGGAAGTGGAGGATGTGTACAGACTACACTGACCTCAAGAAGGCTTGCCCTAAAGATTGCTATCCGTTACCCCGGGTTGATCTCTTGATAGATGCGACTGCAGGATATGAAACTTTGAGTTTCATTGCCTACTCAGGGTATAATCAGATCCTTATGAATAAGGATGATGAAAAGTTTACGACTTTCATGACTGATCGTGAAAGCTTTTATTACAAAGTCATGCCATTTGGCCTGAAAAATGCAGGAGCTACATATCAGAGGGCCGTCAACAAGATTTGACTTAATCGGGAAGAATGTTGAAGCTTATGTTGACGACATGCTAGTAAAGAGCTTTACAAGAGCAAATCACATTGCAGATTTAACTGAGATATTTTCAGTGTTACGGAAATATCTGATGAAGCTGAATCAGGAGAAGTGTGCCTCCGGAGTCTCGTCAGGCAAATTTTTGGGCTTCATGGTGTCACAAAGGGGTATTGAGGCTAATCCAGCAAAAATACAGGCTCTAATTGACATGGAAGCTCCAAAAACTGTTCGAGATGTACAATGCTTAATGGGGAGAATTGCCGCTTTGAATCGTTTCATCTCAAAATCTGGAGAAAAGTGTCTACCATTTTTCAAGGCACTTAAAGATCTGAGGGGCAGCAAGGAAGCGAAATGGACTGAAGAGTGCCATAAGGCTTTCGAGGAATTGAAGGAAACACTGGGACAGCCACCACTTTTGTCCCGACCAGAGAAGGGGGAAATCTTACAGCTATATCTAGCGGCGTCCCTTTCAGCGGTTAGTGCAGTACTTGTTCGTGAGAAAGATAAGAAACAGTGGCCAATTTACTATGTGAGTCACGTGTTACTTGATGCGGAGACACAATATTCGCAGATCGAGAAGCAGGCTTTAGCTCTCATGACGGCAGCCAGGAAGCTACGGCCATACTTTCAGGCTCATCCAATAGAGGTATTTACGACTTTCCCTCTTAGTAAAGTTCTTAATAAACCTGATTTGTCTGGAAGGATGATGGCCTGGTCGATCGAACTCAGTGAGTTCCAAGTGAGCTTTAAGCCCAGAACGACAATCAAAGCTCAGGCGTTAGCTGATTTTGTAGTAGAAACTACTGCACCAGTGGAGACCACTACTGAAGATTCCATTATACCAACCATTTGGGAGGTATATGTGGATGGCTCGAGTAATAAGGATGGAGCAGGAGTTGGAATTCTATTGAAAAGTCCAGCAGGATTTATCATTCGATATGTATTGAGATTTGCATTCGAAGCTAGTAATATCGAGGCAGAATATGAAGCCCTGATAGCTGGACTTAGGTTGTCAAAAGCATTGGCAATTGCAGATGTTACTATTTATAGTGACTCTCAACTTATTGTCAACCAAGTCCAGGGGGAGTATGGTATTAAAGAGCCTCGCTTGCAGAAGTATCAAGAGATTGTGCAGGCACTTTAAAAAGAATTCAGGAGTTTGAAGGTATGTCAAATTTCGAGGACAGAAAACACAGTGGCAGATGAGCTATCCCAATTAGCCAATGCCAAAGAAAAAAATCTAGACCCTTCGGTCTACATTGAAGAGATAACATTTCCAAGTTATCATGAGAAAGAAATTTCTTATATTGAAGCAGAGTGTTGCTAGATGGATCGGATAGTTGAATATCTAAGAGATGATAAACTACCAAAAGATCTGAAAGAGGCAAGACTGATCAAGATACGATCAACGAGATTTATCATGCAGAATGGAAGGTTATACAAAAGATCTTATTCCGGACCCCTTATGAGATGTCTAGGTCCCGAAGGAGCGGACTCGGCCTTGGCTGAGGTCCATGAAGGAATTTGTGGAGCTCACATGGGTGGACGAGCCCTGGCACACAAGATTCTGAGACTTGGGTTATATTGGCCTAAGATCCAAGAGGTTGCTATGGAGTATGTTCGTCGATGTAGCAATTGTCAAATTCATGCTACAGTATCAAAGCGCCCAGCGGAAACCATGACCTCGATTCTAGATCCCATCCCCTTCGTGATATGGGGAATTGGTATCATGGGCAAATTCACCAAGGCATCAGGCGGACAGGAATATCTGATAGTAGCAATTGATTACTTCACGAAATGGGTTGAAGCTAGTGCCCTGGCAACAATCACTGAGAAAAAAGTGGAGAAATTTGTGCTTGAGTCAATCATATATTGCTTTGGGATTCCAAAGATTATCATCACTGACCATGGCACCCAGTTTGACTGTCCACAATTTGAGAAATTTTGTGGAACATACATGATCGAGCATCGTATGTCCTCAGTGGCATACCCTCAGAGCAATGGACAGGTAGAAGTTACTAACCGAACGCTGCTTGAGGGGATAAAGAGAAGACTTGAGGCTGACAAGGCCTTATGGGTCGAAGAACTACATAATGTACTGTGGGCTTATCGAACTACGGTTCGAACACCCACAGGAGAAACTCCATTCAGGTTAGCATATGGGTCCGAAGCATTGGCACCTGTGGAGATAATGGCGGGAACATTAAGGGACAGAAAGTTCGAAGAAAAAGCGAACAAGCAAGGACTGCTTGATAGTCTTGATTTGTTGGACGAAGTTCGGGCAAAGGCAATAGCACGAACTCAACATTATCAAAGAAGGATAGCGTCACATTATAATACCCGAGTAAAGAATCGTCGGTACTTGGCAGGAGACTTGGTGTTGAGAAATACCTTAGCTTCAGATCCACGCCACCGAAGAAAACTGGACCCTTCCTGGGAAGGACCTTATATGGTTGTAAAACCAGTCGGTTCAGGAGCTTACAAGTTGAAGAACATCAACACCCAGAAAGAGTTGGATCGTTCGTGGAATGCCAGGCATCTCAAATTTTTTTTATCCTTGATGATGATTTCAATTTTGTTCGTGATGTAACCAATTTCAACTCAATCAATGCAATTATTGGTTTTCAACAAATTACCTTTTGATTGGGGGGCATCATACACCACATTCAAGAACAAGATCCAACTACAAGGCATCGGATGAAAATCCGTGTGGGTCCTTCAACACTTATTGAATTTTTTGGAAATTTCTTAAGTCAATGCATCGGATGAAAATCCGAGTGAGTTCCTTCCGCAAGGCATCGGTTTGAAACCCGAGTAAGTTCCTTCAAGACTTATTGAATTTTTGAAATATCCTTAAGTAAAGGCATCGGTTTAAAACCCGAGTGAGTTCCTTCTCAGACTTATTGTATTTCTCCGGAAATCCTTAAGTAAAGGCATCGGTTTAAAACCCGAGTGAGTTCCTTCTACAAGGCATCGGTTTAAAACCCGAGTGAGTTCCTTCTTAGACTTATTGTATTTCTCTGGAAATCCTTAAGTAAAGGCATCGGTTTAAAACCCGAATGAGTTCCTTCTCAGACTTATTGTATTTCTTCGGAAATCCTTAAGTAAAGGCATCGGTTTAAAACCCGAGTGAGTTCCTTCTCAGACTTATTGTATTTCTCAGAAAATCTTTAAGTAAAGGCATTGTGACTAGCAAAGTTCAAGATGAAGTTATTTCTTCAAAAGACCGAAAGAGGCCAACCTTTATATCAAACATACACATGAGATTACAAGAGTTGGGATACAATCTTCGGTCAAAAAAAAAAGTCATCACCGGTGATCATTAAGAAATCATACAAGATCAGCACAGCTTTGCCAGAACAAACACAAGAGTCAAGCAGCAGTATGGATTCAATAAAAAGAAGAGGAGAAACGGGGATTACAAAAGCATTTCAGTATGTACAAAATCCTTTGCAATTTCATACTCTTTGTCCAGCTTGTCCAGAAGAAGTATGGTCCTCGACAAACTTGCATTCAAGGCGAGCTCTTCATAATTGAATCCTTCCAGGGGAGAATAAACAGAAGAATCCTCAAGATAATGCATAATATCCGGATCAGAAGGTGGAGGATCAGTCTTATTTTTGGTCCAGTCAGGAGAAGGAAGACCCAGGTTGGTAAACATTTCAGGATGGCAAGCAATGTTGTAGGGAGTCGTATCAAAATGAGGATCTTTCCTTAGTATTGCTTCTCACCATCCCAGTACGCCTGCAAGTTATAAGCATTCAGCATGTCAACAAAGGGCTTACTGTGTAAATACTTGAAGATGCAGGCTCTGCGAATGTTAGTTGGAAGGGATTCGAGCAAAGGAATGACAGCTTACCTTTGAGGTAACGCTTCAGATCCCTTGGCTCCTGACTTTCCAACTTCTCGCTCCAGTTGCCGGATCTTCTCCCTGGCATCATCCAAGTCTGAACGGAGACGCTCGATCACCGAATTCTTTTCTTCTGCAACCTCCCAAGCCAATTTCCTAAGACGAGCAATCTCAGCATTTTTGGCTTTAGAGTCTTCCCGAAGCCTAGAAACTTCATTACTCAGCTTACTGAGTTTAGAGGCTGCTTCCACTTGGTTGTGGAAGTTCCCAGTAAGACTCCTGCAATCAACTTCCGAGTTAGTTTGGAGCAAAAGAGTAATCTTCATCATCAAAAGAAAACTGAAGAAAAACTTACATCACCAATGACTTCATAAAGTCATCATCTGGAAGTTTGGAAAGAACTCGTTTGACACTAATTCAAACCTCCTCGAAGGATGAGAAGGATGAGCTACATCAAGAGAAGGGTGAGTTGCATCCTCCACCAACTGACGACGCTTCCTAGTGGCAAAATCCTCCGGCTCCAAAGAAGGAGAGGCAGAGGATGCCAAACAAGCTCTAGAGTTGGAAATAGAAGCAGCACCTGCTGGAGCTACGCCTCCTTCAGATGCCAACATAGTTGCCTCTGATGTCCGAAGAGTCTCCTTCGACGATCCCCGAATGATCTCTTCGGCAGGGGCATCAGCAACACCATCAGCAACGGAGTGATCAAGATCTTCCTGGGAAGAACGAGCGATCTCTTCAGGTAGAGGAAGTGTAGGAGTGGCATCAGTAGAAACTGTGGGAATCTGACTTGAAGATTCACCAACAGCAGTCACCTTACGCTTAGAGGATTCACTAGATGAAACCACCTCGCTGGCCCCAACCGCCGCCGATACTGGAACGATTTTCTTACAAGATTTCACCCTAATAAAGTGCAGATCGATTCTGGGAGCCACTATGTACACAGAAAAAGCCATATCAGTACAAAAAACCAATAACACAATAAAGAAAGGAAAACCCTAGTTCTCTGTCAGATATGAACTACTCAGAATACCCATTAAGTAAACCCCAAGTATTACTACTGTGGAGTTTACTCAGGGGGAAGGAGAAGAGATTGGTGATAGCAAAAAGCTCACTTGTTCAGAGGCTGATAGGAACTATTGTTGGAGTGCGAGGAATACGGATGCAGAAGACGGAATGTCATTTTTGCAAATCTAACTTGCAGATAGCAGGATAGATGGAGAGTACCCTCGAAGGATTTAAATAGCCTCAGGTATTAAGACGACGTTTGAGAGCCAAAGGCAACCAATGGCCCAGATCGAATAAACGCTTCGAAATCTTCAACAAGCAAGATCAACTGTCAAAGGAAGGCCACGTGGAAATAGGCACCTAATATGAGAATACCTTCAATCGTCGCACCACCATTTAAATAATGGTTGTATTACCAATTCATTGAAAACAGTGAATGGTGTACCAAGGCAAGAAAACGTTTGGACTTCGCAGCAAATGAAGGGAAACGTGTGGACTTTGCAATAAATGAAGGAGTAAGGAAGAATAAAGGTTAAGGCATCTTTCCCAAACATCTCTTCATGATATCTTTACAAGATTATCATTCGTCGAGGTATATGAAGTTAAGTGATAAGTTTTATCATTTATATTTTGATTTTCAAGACAAGCTTTCGATAGGAGATGAGGAAATATTAAGGCAAACATGGAAGAAGTATCTATTCATTAATGAGGAGGATCAATCTTTAAAAAAAAAAAAAAAAAGAGGTAACTCCCTAAGCTCCTTCCTCATTGTTGCTCGAAGAGTCTTGCACAGGAGAGCCCTTCTCAAGTCGTCATTCTTAGGGTCCTATGAAGAGCCTTCCTCAGGATTGTCATTATCAGGATCCTCTTCAACGGCAGCCTATGACTTTTCCTCTTGGAGGGGCAGTTCGTTAGCAAGATATTCCTCATATTTGGGTCAGCTGGAAAAGGATCATCCTCTTACCGAGCCCAGTCAGGGAGATCCATTTTTAACTTCCTGGAGACCTCTCTGTGACACACCTCACGAAAGGGAGTTGTATCGAAGGAAGGGATAGATTCAAGAATCTTTTCCCAAACGTCATTCTGCCTCAAGCGGTAAGCTTGGATGTTGAAGGCACCCAGCAGGTTGGAGAAAGGTACGCTGTTCAGGTACTTCCGAACACAATCCTTTCGAAGCTCCGGCTTGATATGCTCGGGTTTGCTAGGAACTGCCATCTTAAGAATATTTTCGTTCTCCACGCACTTAAGCTCAAGTCTCTCACCGAACAATGTGGCAGCTGCTTTCTGCTTCTTAGCCTCGCGCTCGGCAACAACAGCGCGAGCCTTTGAAGAGTCGAGGGCCTTTTTTAAGGAGTTCATCTCCTTGTCATGCTTTATCTACAGCTCCTTGGTAGCTGCCATCAGCCGGTCTATCTCAGAATTGGCCTTGGCCAAATTCTCTTCACAGGTCTGCAGCAAGGAGCCGTTGCGATCAACCCGGCTCAATGCTTCGATGTGCTGATAAAAACTCAACACAACATTCCTAAGGAAGAGGAGATTATCAGAAGAAGTCATAAAAAATTATGAAAAACATTCAATGAAAAATCAGGAAGGTCGATACCTTGTGGACTAACTAACAAGGGCATCATCGTTCAAGGCTTCAAAATCTTGACGATCGGAGGGCAGAAGACTAAGGGAGCTCCATTGTGCAGCTTTCTTAGGGTCTTGTGTCACCTTATCAGTCTGCTTTAATGTCCATTGAGGTATGAAGACCTCCTCACAATCTTCGGTATTTTTGGATTTTTTTGTGGGAGGAACCATCAACTGTATCGTGCTTCCTTTTGGTTAGAGCGGAGGAGGAGATATTTGACCTCTCCACCATTGGCTTATTCCCTTTACCCGAAGCGTCAACCACGATCTTGATGTTCCTGATACCCTTGTAAGAAGGGTCGGGAGAGGGAACAGAAGCCTCTTGATCAGCAATTAGGGCTCGGGGCGACCGTTGCTCAACTGTCACAACGGCCCTAGCAGCCTTCGCCCGAAGGTTCTCAAGGTTCATTCTTGGAGGCACTACAAAGAAGAACAAGAATCAGAATTACGAAAAGACATATCACTCTTGTAAATTTGAAGGATGATGGTTAAGAAGCTCACAATGAGCCAAGCCCCAATACTGAAGGATGGAGTTGTACTCCACCTCAAGACCATGTATCTCCTGATACCATGGAATGGATTTGATCGTCTTGACAGCCGTCTCGTCTTCTTTGGATAAAGGAAGGACCCGGTTACTTTCAGAGTATGAAGTATATTGTTTCCAGAAGATCGGGAAGTTGAGATCTGATTGAGGCGCATGACAGAAAAAGTATCGTTCGCGCCATCCTTTGTGATTGGAAGGGCAAGTTCCTTTGGCAAGAATGTTGCCCCTCCAGTCAAGCTCAGTCTTATTACGCTTGGAGAGTACAACCCAGCCGGGAGGATGGGAGATAGAAAGTAGATGAAAGTGCACAAAAAGAGCAAGAGATGGCGTAACGCCAAGTTCAAAACACAAACCCAAGAAGCCGACGATGAGACGCCAGCTATTGGAAATGAGCATTCCAGGGCAAATGTCCCAGTGATTCAGAATGGCTGAGAACAAAGGATTGAAAAAAGGAAAGCGAACCTCGCTTTCCAGTGCATCTATGTATAGGGAAAACTCACTCGGAAGGGTTGAATCAACCCTCTCATCAGGATTGGGAGCCCTAATATGATAAGAAGGAAAACCAAAACCCTGGATTGCCAAAAGAAGGGTTTCCTCCTTGTAAGAGGAGGGAACAGAACCAGGTCCGCCATTAGACCTGGAAGTTTGTTTTGACTGCCTAGAAGACTCGGCAGTCACCCTAGGAGTCTTGGAAGATCCAGACTCAAGAAAGGTAGAAGGAGTTTCGGCCTTTCTTTCTAAACTTTTATGGGAAACTTCAGCAAATTCACACCAGAGGGCAGTTAGAGTTTTATTATACTATCCGACTGCTCGGAAGGAAGGGAAGCAAAAGCTTCGTTACCACTACTATTACTGACACTGGGTACCAGGGAAGAAGAAACCCTATTATCCTCCATTACTAGTTTCAGTAAGGTACAAAAAAAAAACTGGAGACAGGAAGTTTAACTTTGCAAAAGGATCAGTAAACTTACTGATTCAGTGAAGCAAAGGCTTGAGAGCGAGAAGGCGCGAAGCAGACGATAAAGTTTCAAATCCAGACAAGAAGAATGAAACCTACGAAGACAACGAACCGCTTTTAAGCACCCGCACGAGTGTTCGAGGACCTGAATGATCGAGATTGATTTAGCATCAACGGTCGAGATTTGAAGACGTTTTGAAAGTTTGAACTCACGAATCCAAAACAGGCATTCGGAAACCGTCGCTTGGGTTACGTGAGCCATGATAGATCGATTGCAAAGAGACGCATGGCATTGCCCTCACAACGCTCGAGGAAAATTGACCACCGCATTAAATGTGATATGACATTTAGTGGGATATGCAGAGACTATTGCCTGACGAAGAACCCAATTAAAAACCAAGCCCTCAGGATCGACCGAATGCTTGGTCTGGGGGGCTTGTGATACGGAGGAAATATGATCGAACCTGGTTTGTACTCGGTTTGACCCTCGACCCCGGTCGAGACGGAGGGAATCGACTCGCTTCCGAGCGAGCCGGGTCCGGAAGATAGCTTGCTGAGGAAGAAAATTAAATCGGCAGCAGGCATGCCCTAATCCGACTTATGGATTAGGTTAATTACCCTAATGATGGCAGACACAACTTGGTGGATGTCACATATCATTATTGAAGGGATAATCATTGAATAACCGTAAGGTTATCTCGGGGAGTCCTCTACTCGTTCAAACTAGTAGAAGTCTATCGCTCAACGGATCTAACTGTTAGGATCCAACGACTATCCGAAGAAGGCTCAAATGCATCCAACGAAGAAGATTCGAAGGTACACTCTATATAAACCTTACTTACCTACGAGGTGAGGAGGACTCGGGATCCATATACACACTGGTAGACGTAAACTCTCAGAGGCTTAGGATCTAGTTCACTTTCCCAGTTTTTCATTCCTTAGCTATGTGCGTCTAACAGAGCCATTTGTGATTAAGTTCATCAACTGACTTAGCCTTCGGAGGTGGACTCCCGACCCCAGCGGTTTGGCCACATCTGACGCTTTCGTTTTGCAGGTCATCACAAGGAGATCTAAGGGCTGAGCAGATTTTGGACACATCAACTCGTAATTATTATTATTTTTCTTTCCATTATAATTTTTTCCACCCAACTAATATTTTACCATGAGCTGCCCAAATTACCCTTAAGTCTTTTATATAAAAACTTGTGAGAAGCTCTTAAGAATTCCTTCAATCTCTTGGCAATTCTAGGGCCGACAACATCTTGTCTTTTGCAGCTCTCGGTTCTCTTATCATTCATCGGTTCCATTGTTTTGTTTTGAAAGGTTGGAGAGTAGTTTAGGTAGTTCATGGTAGAATATTAATTGAGCGGGAAAAATTATCACAAAATTTGGGATTTTTTTTGGGTACAAAGACACTTTTTATATATAGGGAAATGGAATGGAGATATTACATATGCCGCCAACAAAAGTTGAAGCTACAATGTCTCCATTGAGAAGTGAGATTCTCAACCATTCCACTAACCTTCCATTGGGCTGTGTTTGTATGCTAGAATAAAGGTGGGGTGAATTTTTTTTAAAAAAAGCAATCTTTTCGATTAAATTCCAAAAGCGTGGTTTGTTTATTTGATGGGGATGGGAAAGCTGAATGTGAGCTTCTTTAATTTAAAGAAGCTTGTCTGATAGGTGGCATGCTAACTTTTCCACCCCATGCCTTTTCAAAATCCCACAAAATGTGGGATTTTGTGGAAAATAAAAAAAAATGGGACCTACATTTAACACTTTTCCACAAAATCCCTTCCTTTCCTTTCTTTCTCCATCACCCCATTACACATGAGGCTCACATGTTTTTTTTTTCCCACCCATTTTTTCCCACCCCACATTTGCAAACAAATGCAACCTTGGGATTTGGTAATTATTTTCAAAAATAGAATCCTTTTGAGTATAACTTTTTTAAAAATATCTTGTTGGGTAAATCTTTTTTAAAATCTAACCATTTGGGAAATTTCCCCTTTTCTTATATTATTATTATTTGCACTTCCCCAACTAATCCTCTATAAATACTCTACAAAACTTAGACTTAGTTTACAATTTTCCTTCTCCTTAGTTTTGTTTAAGTCTTCTCTTTCTTTGCATACTTTGTGCATTTCAATGTTTAGGTTTTGTTTACCCAAAAGGAATAAAAAAGGATTTTGCTTGGGAGCAGCATAATTAATGCGCTACTCAGTGTAGCTGACGGGCCAGATTCACTGCTCAGTCCAGATTTAAATCTAGATTGTTTAATTGCTCAAACTCACTTAAATACGAACACTTTGCATGCAGGTTAATTAAATGGTCCATATTTAAATCTGAATTGAGTAGTGAATTTGGGCCGTCGACTACACCAAGCAGCACATTAATTACGTTGCTCCGAAGCAAAATCCAAAATTTTTATTATTTTATTTTTAGGCTTTCATTTTACATGCAATGCAGTTAGCTCTTTTTAGTTGTTTCTTCCTTCTTTTTATGCAACTGTAATCTTAATTTTTATCAATGCAATCCAAGTTTTTTTCCATCTCAAGTTTCTTCGAGAGATTTGTTTTTTGTTGGGTCTAGCAATTTCAAATTTGGTTTGGTCTAATTCTGGTTGTTAGGGTCGGTTGAATCTCAAATTGACTAGTTGTTCTCGATATTACAGTATTTCAATGCAAGTAAGTAGTATTTGTCAATAGTTCTCTTCCCCTCCATTCCTGCTTTTGTCTACCATTCCTATTCTTAATTTAGGTTACTCTTCAAAAATTTATTATTGTTTCCCTTTCTGCCCTAGGTCTTTGATCAAAGATGCCTAGTCATGCCTTTCTTTGGTTAAGGTACAATTTTTATTTATTGTTATGTTTACTTATTATTATATTATTTCTTTTCCACATTTTTATTTCTCTTCCTCCAATTAGTGGACTATAAGCTACGGCAAAAGGTCTACACTCAAATGCATTTTAGCTACACTCCTCTTCCCTCGATCTTGAACTGACATTCGGGTCACTCCCTCTTTTATTTATTATATTATTTCTTGTTTATTGTGATCAATTTTTATCCATGTCTTTACTTACTTATGTATGAATGATGAATGGTTAGGTTTTTATTTTTATTCAGGATTTTTAATTTTGTTAGTTGCTTGTGTTATGGCGGTTAGTTTCATTAATTAAATTCCTTGTATCGAGTTAGTTGAGATCGATCGATGAGCTACGGGGTAGAACCTATCCTTTAAAGTTTTGGCGCCGTTGTCGGGGTGTTATCCATTTTATTTTTCTCATTCTTAGGTAAATCGAATTGTTCTTTAAAAAAAATTCAAATGTCCTCACCTTGCTTATGATTTTCTACTTTGAAAAGAAGTAAAAGAGTGTTCACACTTCCCAAAAAGTCCTATTAACATGTTGGTTCAAAGTTAGAAATAACCTTAGAGGTTCTATATCGATAAGGAAAACAAAGACTAAGTTGTAGAGGGTGGTTGGTTGGAGTGGTTGCTTGGGAAAACCAAAGCAGGTGACCAAAGCAAGGCTGGTTGCCCGAGGTGACCTAGCCAATCAACCGACCTCACGAGTACTATGAAATCCAACCCTAACCTTAACCCGAAAACCCTATTGTTTGTAGGTCTGAAGACCGAAGTGAAGGAAGAAGGCAACTATGGGCCATCTTAGTAGAAGACATGGTGTTTGACCTAGAACCCATTAAAATTGATGGTGTTCCATACTTGGAAACTTTTGCAAAGTTGGAGAAGAAACTGCACCTTGATGAAGAAGAGCTTGGTTGATGGACCTAAAGCCTAGTTGGACATGGTTTGAAGGCATTCCTCTATGCTAGGTGAGCTATTTGTTGAGTTGGGAGAAGCCCATTTGAATTTGATGAGGATTGGACCTTTATTTCCACGACTTAGGCTCTTTGTCAACTTTGGGTCGGTTGGTGTGTCGATTGGGCTAGTCGACCAACCAATCAATCCATAGTGACAGAATCTAGATAAGATCTTCTGTTTAGGGTTTTGATGCTCTATTTAATAAGGACTACGTGATTTTCAGCCACTTTAGTTTCTAAAAGCTCTGATGAACGTGGGAAGCCTCTCTCAAAGCCTCTCCTTGGTGTTGTTGAAGAACTCTTGCAATTTCTCAAGTTCTTCATTGATTGCTCTTCAATTTAGGTATTGTACTCTCTCATCTACTCTTTCGATTTACTCTTACTATGATCTACTCTCATATTTGTGATTGTAAAGAATGGTTATGCATCCTTGAAAACACCTCTTCTTCAATCTCTACAGTTGTGAATGAATCTCCATTCTTTTCAATGTTTCTATGATCTCTACAATTGATTATACAAGGGATCATTGATATCTTCATGAATGTATGACTAATCTTATTGTTTTGATTTCTCTAGCATGTTAGATCCATTCTCATGTTAGTTCCTATCCTTGATCTATTGTTGATATTCATCTAGATTGAATCCTTATTCTCTCTAGCTTCTCCATTGAGTCTATGAACTATATGCTATGAAAACCTTTATTTGATCAATTTAGAAAGTCATGATTTTGATCATTCTTGGTGTCTAATCTATGCTAGTTAGTCTGAGATTGCTGTTCCTAATATTCCTTTGAATTTTAGGAGTGTTTTGAATCTTGGAAGATGAGTTTCGGATCAAAATCTAATTTCTGTTGCATACTGTTCACTGGGTCAATTGGACCAAGCTGCCCATCAAGTTGCCAATCTGACTGTAATGGATTTCTTCGTCCGATTTAATTCGTTTGACCTATAATCTTCTAGGGATTATTTCTACTGATGTATTTATGCTTGTTTAGGGTTTGTTTGCTAACCTTGGACTTATTCTCTTGTTCCTCCATATTTTCTTCGAAGCTATTTAAGGTGAGGATAGTTATTTCCATAATAACCTAGATTGCATGATTTTAGTTTCTAATTTAGGAATTTCATGAGATCATTGCTGTTCTTATGGTTTCTTATCATGATATTACTGCTATAAGTACTTTAAGTATAGTAGGACCTTGTTCATGTATTTTTCTTATTACATTGATCATGTATGAATACTTATTCTTGTATATATTGAAATATCAGTTGTGTATGTAGTGACTGAATTGGGGTTGTGATTGTATAGGTATGATTTGGGAATGGCGAATGTCCTTTTGATGTTTTTGTCCTTGGACATCAATGGAAATGGTATGGGACATTTCCTATGGTGCCCTTTGACTCTTTTCCGGATTATTGGTTGTCATACATAGGGCTTGTCTAGCAGTGTTTGGGTAGGATGTCCCTGTTATATTAGACCCGATTCGGAAGGGTATTGAGACTGAGTAACCTGTGGTAGCAATGTGGGTTTGTGGGCACTCAAGACCCGTAGCCAACCCGTAAGAGGACATGGATCAC
Organism: Hakea prostrata; assembly: GCF_041222555.1. Taxonomy (NCBI): domain Eukaryota; kingdom Viridiplantae; phylum Streptophyta; class Magnoliopsida; order Proteales; family Proteaceae; genus Hakea; species Hakea prostrata. The sequence continues at coordinate 25,871,037 of NC_142606.1, forward strand.
ATTGTGGGGGCCATTCATTGGTAGAGTTGCAGTAGTAGACTTGGGCTCATGGGCGTTCAAGACCGGTATCCAATGCGTGAGAGGACATGAGAGCTTCCCGTTTACTATTTGTGGATGACCAATAGGGTTGATGAGTCCGTAGTCCGAGTTGGTTGTAGCCATAGGATACACTGACTCTAGTGAGAAAGATACCAAAAAGGATCGCGAGAGGCGAGGAATGGAAGTATCTGACTTTGACTTGATATAACTAAGTAGAAGACTTGCATTGGGCTAGGCTTAACCACGACATGCGCTAATACTCGGACCAAATGGTGGCGTGAGAGAGCGGTGACCTAAACCCCAGCCATGGAATGTTTGAGAGGGATGCACGGGACCCAATTACCATTGGAGAACCCAAGATACTGAGATGGTTGAGGGAGAGTTATTTGAGACCTACCCAGAGGAGTATGGTGCTATGACTTAAAGCATGTCTACCAATAGAGACCAGCATACATAGAGTTAGATTCATACATGAATAATTGTCTCATATCATACTGCATCTGTTATGTTATGCTATCATGTTTACAATGTTGTTATGAAATGAACTGCCTTGTTGAGTTCTTTTGAACTCACTTCTTTTCGCAATATCTTTGTTAGACTATCTTGCATGTATTGACGACTATGAAGGACAGTACTATGAAGCACAAGCGGATGACGCATACTACTCCCAAGGTGTTGACTACGGTGATTACGAATGTGAAGAATTCTTAGATAAAGACGTATCGCGTCAAGATTAGTCATACCCATGTGCTTGTTACGTGTTATTTGGATTCTAAGACTTTTACTTTTAGAAGTGTTCTCTATAGGCTTGAAGAGACACTAGTTTAGTTTTGATTACTTCTTTTCTAATCCTTTTATTTTTGGAATCAGTTGTAATCTTTCTTTGACTTTCAATCTACTTTTCCACTGTGACTGTGGAGTGATTTTTCTGCGACACTCTACATTTGATTATTTTATTGGTATCATTTTCTGCACTCTGATTATATTGTTATTCTTTTGAATATTGTCTTGATCTTTCCGTTAATATAGTTAACATTGATTTAGTTTTGTTCTTGATTATATTATTGTAAATGTGGGAGGTTGGTTTCCTCGATACTGATCTTCAGGGCTGTGGATCACACACTCGGGTATGCCAGATAGGGTACCAGCTTGGTGAATGTGACAAGTACAAACAAAATTAACTCGAATCGTCTCAAGGCTTTTCGATTGGATCCTAAGACTCCGAAAATACTTAGAAAATTTTGAAATAATACTAGAACATGATCTATCATAGTTTAGACATCAAACAAAGCAAAAGGAAAGAAAACCTAATGAATCCCATATTAGGTCTTCTCCAAAATCCATCCGGAAGATTTACGAAAAAGCCAGAGTGAATGGGGATTCACTCTAGAGGGTACAAGAATTAGGTTGGTACAGTAACTAGAAGCCTTAAACTAGGTCTAGACAGTAGGAGAAATCAATCATAGAAGATAATTAGAAAGAAGAAGATGAATACTAATCTTTAAGAAAGTAAGTCGCCATTTGCAAAGTTCGTCAGATGCTCTCCACACTATCTTTCACCTTCGTGGAGTCTTCTTTGACGACTTCAAATCATAATGACATGTTTTAGAACAAAAACACATTAAAAAGGGCTTCAAAAACTAAAATTCTGAAATTGCCCAATTTCACCTGAAACCAAGTTGGTCGCCTAGGGCAATCAACTAGCCCCTAAAGCTTTTGTTCCAAGAGCAAAATCAAGGCCTTGAAAGCCCATGCTCAGCCCTAGTCCTATTCTATACTATAGAAGGGTCGTACCTAATTTTTGGGACCTTTTACACAAATCATTATAGTATAATTGATCCATCTACCAAGTTCGTCAATGTTTGAGTTAGATCTCCATCCAAACTTTGACAAAACTCCCAACTCAGCATCATCTCCATCTAATTCCATTGGTTCGGAATCCAACCCAATGCTCTCTACCTAGATGGCCCAAAGTTGCCTTCTTTCTGCACTCTGGGTTTTTACACCTACAATAAGGATTTTCAGGTAATGATTATAGGGGATTTCACAGCCACAAACCACCACCATCAGCGTATGATCAGAAACTACTAGGTTTTGGAAGGAGACAAAAGAAGCGGGGAAAGCATGAAGCCACCAAGAGTTGACTAGAACGTTGTTGTGAAATCCAGCCCAAACCCTAACCTGGAAATCCATTTGTTTGTAGGTCCAAAGACCCGAAGTGAAGGTAGAAGACAATTGTGGGCCATCTCAGTGGAAGACATGGTGTTTGACCCAGAACCCATGGAGATTGATGATGGAGTTCCCTATATGGAAACCTTACTTGACTTGCAGAAGAAACTGCAAATTCTTGGAGAAGAGCTTGGTTGATGGACTTGAGCCATAGTTTGACATATTTTGGAAGGTCCTTCAATGATAGGTAAGTCTCTTGATTGAGTTGGGAGAAGCCCCTTTGGAATTTTGAAGTTTGGAGTTAGAAAACCTGATTTTTGGGCCTTAGTGTCAGTGTTGGTCGATCATCTGACCGACCAACCATGACTGACCAACAGTGACAGGGACTGTTTGGTACATCTCTGAATTTTTAGGTTTTTGAAGCTCTATATATTATAACTTCGTGGTAAACTTCCCCATAATGTTCTAAAGCCTTTAGAAAATGTGGGAAGCCTCTCTCAAGCACTCACACTGGAGTTTTGGATGATCTTCAACCAATTCTCAAAGTTTTTCAGTGAATCTTCTTCCTTAAGGTTGGTAATCACTCCTCTCATTAGATCTACTCTCCTATTAATTTAGGAGGATGATCTTATGTAATTCCCATGACTGATCCTCCAATCTCTATAGTTCTAGAGTGAATATCCATACACTCTATTACTTTGTGAATCAACACATGATGATTTCGAAGGGAAATCAAATGTGATCTTCATGGATGAATATTAATTCTAAGTTTTTGATTCCTGAAGCATGCTATATTCATTCCTATGATTATTGTTATCTATGATTTTTACCATTCTTTTCTTCCTAGAGTGAATTCTCTTCTCTTTAGTCCTTTCTGTAGAATTCACGGATTAATTTTGAAAAAGGCCTAGTTTGATTAAATTAGAATCCTACTCTAATGATCATTCTTGATGCCTAATCTATGCTAGATAATATTAGTTTACTATTTTAGAATTTTCCTTGAACTTTTGGAGTGTTTCGAATCCCGAAAGTTGAGTTTCGGATAAAAAACTAGGGGTTCTATCTATACAGAATTTGCTTGGTCAATCACCTTGGTCGATTAGAGGGACCAAGCCTGACCGACCAACGGAGTCAGTGACAGTAAGGTGACTCTGTTTTGATCCCTTTCACTTCCAATCTTCGAGGGTTTGTTCCTAATGCTTAACCTATGCTTGGTTTAGGACTTCTTTGGTAACTTTGGACCTATCCTCATCCTTTTCTCCGGATTTTTTCGAGATTAACTAAGGTTGTTCTCAAATAATCCAAAATTCATGATTGCATATATTAGATTCGAATTGCATGATCATACTACTGTTTTCATGATTTACTTATAGTTACATTACTGCTGTAATTACTGTAACTACAGTAGGACTTTACTCATGTGATTCACTTGTTATTTTGATTATGAATGATTGGTTATTTTCTCATTAATGGTTTATCAGTTGTGCTTAAGTTGTAATTGGGGAATGTCCTTTTGACATTTCTGTCTATGGACACCTGTGGAGGTGGTGTGGGCCGTTTTCCTATGGTGGCCCTTGACTCTTTCCCTGATTACTGGTTGACATACCTAGGGATTGTCTAGACTTGGGTTCATGGGCACTTAAGACCGGTAACCAACCCGTGAGAGGACATGAGAGCTTCCTATTTACTATTTGTGGATGACCAATAGGGTTAATGAGTCCGTAGTCTGAGTTGGTTGTAGCCATAGGATACAATGACTTTAGTGGGAAGGATACCGGAAAGGATCGGGAGAGGTGAGGAATGGAAGTATCTAACCTTGACTTGATGTAACTAAGTAGATGACTTGCATTGGGCTAAGATTTACCTTGACATGTGCCAATACTAAGACCAATGGTGATGTGAGAGAGCGGTGACCTAAACCCCAGCCATGGAATGTCCGAGAGGAATGCAAGACCCAATTTGTGAAATCCAGCCCAAACCTAACCAGGACACCCTATTTGTTTTGGGATAAAGAAAGACTTGTTTGATGTTAGACCTTGAAGTTGGACTTTAATTTCAGTGTTATTATCTTTGAAAGCCTTAGGAAGTCATGTCTGACCTTTCCCTTAGTGTAGATCCAAGTCCCGAAGTGATGGAATTTGTCCTTGTGGACCCTATTGGTTGATGATTTTGTGTCGGAGTCCGAGCCCATGGACATTGACGATGATACCCCTTGAGTAAATTGTCGGTGTTTAGTGAGAATCTGCGCATCAAAGAGGGATGAGTTAGTTGAAGTACATAATGGACTCCTGTGCATAATACAAAGGTATTTCCCGAAACTAGACTTCTTAATGGACTTGTAGGAGAAAACCCCACTCAATTTGACCCCGTATAGCCCTCCAAATCCCTGTCCAAAGTTGCTGAACTATGTCTGGCGAATCCTGCTTGCACATGTAAGAGGGATGAGTTAGTTGGAGTATCTAATGAACTCCCGTGCCCAATACAAAAGTATTTCTGGAAACTAGACTTCTTGATTAACTTGTAGGAGAAAACCCCACTCAATTTGACCTCGTATAGCCCTCCGAATCCCTGTCCAAAGTTGCTGAACTATTGCTGAGTTTTCTGCTGAACTGTCTTTGGTCGATCTCTTTGGTCGATCCCATCAACCAAGGAGAATCGACCAAGGCAGCCCAGATTCGAGAAAAAAGTTGCTTTTTGGATATCCTTTCCTCTTTTTAAGTGAAACCTCAAACCTAGAACCCTATTTTACTCATTTCAAAACCCGAGAATGTGGGAAAGCTCCTCCTTGGCTTGGGTGATGATCTTCTACAAGAATCATTGTCTCTCTTCTCTAATCTCTCCTCCAAGGTATGTAATCTCTCACTCTCTCTCTAATCTAATTCTACCTCATCTTATTCTTGCTGTTGGGGCTACGAAAAAGGTGTTGCAACCTTGCAACCACCTCTTCTAGTGTCTCTTTTGATTCCTATAAACCCCCATTCATTCTATCAATACTATGCATCTCATATCGATTCTTAACCTTGTCTTCCTTATGAAATTCCTTCATAGAAACATGATTTCATCTCCTAAACTGATTCCTATTGTATGCTAGGTCTGATTATATGTTAGTAATCATTCCTAATCTATCGCTTATCATTCTCTTAATTGAATCCCTGATTTCCCTTACAGTTGCATTGATTTCATTATGAAACTTGATGTTTAGCATATAGAACATAGGATTTCAAATTGGGGGTTTTCAATTGGGCCATTGTAATATGATGATACTTGCTAGGTAGTGTTCTTACATTGTTATTAATCATCCCTCCAAGTTTCGGATTGATTCGAGCCCCGAAAGACCGATTTCGGACCAAATCACCAAAATCCAATATGCAGCCTGAGACTGCCTTGGTTGATCCTCCTTGGTCGATCCCATAGACCAAGAGCATCGACCAAACATGCTTTTGAACTGTATCCTTCGCCGTTTTGACCCGATCGACCTCCGATTTTCCCGATTTCTTCTCTAATCTTTCATTTATGTTTGTTTAGGGTCTTAACACTATTATTGGATCATTCTTTTGTGACTATTGGATCATCATCAACTCAACTTAAGGTAAGGATGGTTATCGCCATAAATACATAGGCTATGTACTTATGCCTTGATATTCATAACTTAGCGAACATAGTTTCTTTATTTCTTTTGGATATCATAGAACTGTTATACATGCTTTAGAACAGTAACATTGTGTTTATATATGTTCTTGTTATAATGATTAGTCATTCTTGTTACTTATATATATGATGAATCATTTTGATGTTATGACTTAACTTCTATTATGATGATGTATGAATTATTTATGGTATGGTGGACTCGAGCATGTGATTGTTTGGGTATAATTTGGAATTGGGAAGTGTCCTATTGACGCTTCTGTCCTTGGACATCGGAGGGAATAGTATGGGATGTTCTCTGAAGGTGCCCATTGACACTTTTCCGGATTATTGGATGACATATATAGGGCTTGTCTAGTGGTTTTTTGATAGGATGTCCCTATCGTATCAGACCCGAATCGGAAGGGCATTGAGACCGAACGAACCGTGGTAGGGTATGGTTTGATGGGCACTCAAGATTGGTAACCAACCCGTGAGAGGACATAAACCATACTACGGATACTCGAAAGGGGCCATTTATTGGTAGGGTTGCAAATGGATAGACTTGGGCTCACGGGTGATCGAAGATCGATGGGTCATATCTGTGAGAGGACGTGAGAGCTTCCCGTCTACTATTTGTTGATGACCTATAGGGTTGGTGAGTCTAGTGGGTAATATCCATGACTCTAGTGTGAAGGATACTGGAAAGGATCCTGGGATGGGAGGAATGGACGTATCTAGATCTGACATGATATGACTAAGTAGATGACTTGCATTGGGCTAGGCTTTACCTTCACATGCGCCAATACTTAGACCAAATGGTGATGTGAGAGAGCGGTGACCGAAACCCCAGCCATGGATTGTCCGAGAGGGATGCAGGACCCAATTCCCCCTTATGTTGAGTGAGTGAGACTTACCCAAAGAAGTATGGTGCTATGACTTAAAGCATGTCTACCTTAGAGACTAGCATTCATAGAGTTAGAATCATACTTGCATCATCTGTTTCATATCATATTGCATCATGTTATGGTTTGTATCATATGGCTTATGTTTTATGGAATAACTGCCTTGCTGAGTTCTTTTGAACTCACTCCTTTTTGCAACATCTTTTGTTAGACTCTATTGCTGGTACTACTACTGTTGACTATGACAGTCAACACTCTGAAGACCAAGTTGGTGACTCGCACCACACTGGTTACGGTGAACAAGTTGATAAAGACTAGTAGTCAAAGATTGGGACTTATTTGGAGCAGTTCGGTTTTGCACTTGGGTGCTAGGGATGGGATATCATCTCATTCCCTTTTTAACCTTTTATTTAATTCATTGAGACCATAGTTTAGTTTGTTCCCTTGTCACTTTGGGAACCGGTTGTAAATCCTTATTTTTTTAGTCGATCTACCTTCCACTATTATTATAGGATGGGTTTCCCCCCTCCTTTTCACACTTTGACTATTTATCCTATATGTATCATTTCTGCACTCTGATGTTCCTTGTGATCCTTCTGAGATCCTTTATTGACTTTTATTATTAAAATAATTGAAACAAAGATTTGTTCTTGCTTTTGATTATGTTATTGTGCTAAGTGACTATGATCGTTCCTAAACATGATCTTTTGGGCTGTGGATCACTCCACTGGGTGATCCAGATAAGGTACCCCCTGGGTGGATGTGACAAAATTACCACCAAAGAACCCAAGATGTGAAATCCAGCCCTAACCTTAACCCGGAAACCCTGTTGTTTGTAGGTCCGAAGACCCGAAGTGAAGGAAGAAGGAAATTATGGGCCATCTCAATGGAAGACATGGTGTTTGACCCAGAACCCAAGGAAATTGATGATGGTGTCCATACTTGGAAACTTTGGCAGTGTTAGAGACGAAATTGCACCTTGATGAAGAAGAGCTTGGTTGATGGACCTAAAGCCTAGTTGGACATGGTTTGAAGGCATTCCTGTATGCTAGGTGAGCCATTTTTTGAGTTGGGAGAAGCCCATTTGAATTGGTAGAACTTTGGGCCTTGAAGTCCCTGACTAAGGCTTGTTGTCAGCCTTGGTCGATTGGTTGGTTGACTAGGCCAATCAACCAAGCAGTCAACCAAGCGCTAACGGGATCTAGGTAAGATCCTCCTGATTAGGGTTTTGATGCTCTATTTAATAGGACTTTGTGTTTCTTAGCCTCTTTTGTTTCAAAAACCCCTAGAGAACATGGAGAACCCCTCTTAAAGCCTCTCTTGGTGTTGTGGAAGATCTACTTGCAAAATTCTCAAGTTCTTCATCTCTCGATCATCAAGGTTAGTAAACTCTTAATTTTCTTTTGATTTACTCTTGTACTGATCTAATCTTGTTACTATGATTATGAGGAAGGTATTGCATCCTTGCAAACACCTCTTCTACAATCTCCAAAGTTGAGAATGAATTTCCATTCATTCCAATGATGCTATGATCTCCATATTTGATTTTCCATGTGAGATCATTGATATCTTCACGAATGCATGTTTAATCTTATTTCTCTAGCATGTTAGATCCATTCTCATGATAGTTTTTATCTTTGATCTATTGCTAATGTTCCTTTAGAGTGAAAACTTGTTCTCTCTAATTTCTCCTTTGAATCCATGGTTTGTTTTCATTGAAAACCATGTTTCTGATCAAATTAGAAAGTCATGATTTTGATCATGGTTGGTGTCTAATCTATGCTAGTTAGTCTTAGATTATTGTTCCTAATGTTCCTTTGAATTTTTAGAGTGTTTTTGTCACATCCCGCCAATCCATCCAGCCAGTACCCTATCTGGAATACCCGGAGGAGTGATCCATGGCCCCGATGATCAAGTTTAGGAATGATCATATCCACTTAGCACAATAATATAATCAAAAGCAACAACAAATCATTGTCTTCAAGTAATTTAATAATAAAAGTCAAGAAAGGATCTTAGAAGGATCACAAAAGAACATCAAAGTGTGGAAAATGATACCAATAGATAGTAAAAATGCAGAATGAGGCGGAAACCCACTCCACAACAACATTGGAAGTTAGATCGAAATAAAGTAAAGGTTACAACCAATTCTCATGAAGGGAAAGAAGGAAGTAAACAACTAAGCTAATGTCTCTTCTAACTTTATACAGTGTCTCCTCAATAACATAAATAAAAGGAAAAAGGCATGGCCGCTTCCACTCCAGAGTAGGGCTAGTCCTGGTATGCAGCATAATCCACCAAGGGATCTTCAGTGTAGTCCTCATAACTGCCAGTACCTTGGGAGTAGTATGATTCATCAACGGGTGGCTCGTAGTATGGGCCATCAAGTTCTTCTGTTTTTGCAGGATAGTCTAACAAAGCATTTGTACAAAAGGAGTGAGTTCAAAAGAACTCAGCAAAGGGAGACTATTCCACAATAACATAAATAACATGATACAAAACATAGCATGATGCAATATGATATGAAGCGGACAATGCATGTATGAATCTAACTCTATGTATGCTGGTCTCTATGGCGGACATGCTTTAAGTCATAGCACCATACTTCTTTAGGTAGGTCTCAAATCACTCTTCCCTCAACCATTTTGGTATCTTGGGTTCTCCGGTGGTAATTGGGTCCTGCATCCCTCGGGACATTCCATGGCTAGGGTTTAGGTCACCACTCTCTTACATCACCATTGGTCTAAGTATTGGTGCATGTCAAAGTAAAGCCTAGCCCAATGCAAGTCATCTACTCAGTCGTATAATGTCGATCCATATACTTCCCCTATGGCATCAACCAACTTGGTTCCGTATCCTTCACACTAAAGTCAGTGTATCCTATGGCACCAACCAACTCGGACTACGGACTCATCAACCCTATTGGTCATCCACAAATAAAGACAGGAAGATCTCACGTCCTCTCACAGATATAACTCACCAGTCTCGAGCGCCTGTGAGCCCAAGTCTACTATTTGCAACCCTACCAATAAATGGCCTCTCATGAGCATCCGCAATGTGATCTTAGAAATCCCCAGGGATAGACAAAATTCTTGAGCACGATGCTCTGCCAACACCACCCGACCAGTTCGTCACTATAGATCAGTTGAATGATCTTCAAAAGCAAATCTCAAGTCTGAACGAGTTGGTCAGGGTAAGCATCCGTCATTAGATTGCCCAAGAAGCAGGTCAATAGGTCAATCAGACTGATCGTGATAAAACCAGAGAAGATCGACCATCAAAGCAAAAAGTTCCAATATCAATTGCCGACCACTCGGTGAGACTATCCCAGAGAGACTAGAACAAGGGTAAAGAGAAAGTCAGAGAAAAAGTGTGAGCACTGGGAGAGGGTCCATCTAAAAGCCCTCTTCCTGGATTCGAGCATGAGGATCGACACAGTAGTACTCATCATGTGGGCAAAGATCGGCATGAAGAAGCAAACAAAGGAGCTCAAGCCGAACACGCAGAGTACTTCAACAGGTGAATTGGGGAACTAGATGAAAGATTTAGGTAAAAATACTCTTTACTCTATTCTTAAGGGAAATCCTTTCGTTAGAACAATCTCTGAGGCAGAGATGCCAAAGAACTTCAAGTGTCCAACCTTCACCATGTTCAATGGAACAAGATGTCCCCGACACCATATCATGCATTACATATCAATTATGTCCTCTTATCAACATAGCGAAGTTGCTATGTGTAAGATATTTCCAGCATCCCTGATCGGAGCAGCATCTGAGTGGTTCCTAGGACTTCAGAATGGTTCGGTCAAGGATGTCAATCACCTAGTTTGAGTATTCTTATCACGTTTTTAGAGTGGAGTCTATGCCAAGAAAAGAGAAGATACATTATTCTCTATCAAGAAAGGCCGAACTGAGTCATTCCAAAATTATCTTCGAAGGTTCAACAATTCAACTATTCGAATTGAGAATTTACATGAGAAAATAGCTTTTCATGCTCTATATCACGGTCTGACTCATGAAGGAGTACTCGAGCACCTGCTGCTAGACATGCCCGAAACATACATAGAATTACTTGAGCGATGTCACAAGCAGGTAGAAATCTCAGAAACTTTGGAGTCACAAAAGAAAGAGCCGACCAATGGTAGTCGACCTGTTATGGGTGGTCAAAATGAGCCACTACTGAATAGGAACCTGACCAAAGGTGGATGACTTGCTATTATGAAGTAGTCAGAAGGAATGTATACTCCTTTAAACATAAGAAATATTGATGCAAATAAAGAGCCAAGGGATGCTTAAAAGACCAAATAAATTATATTCGACCAGAGGAGCATGATAGAAATAAATACTGTGAGTACCATAAAGATCACGACCATTGGACTAATGATTGCAAGCAACTAAAAGAAGAGATTGAAAACTTAATCTCAAAAGGATAGTTAAGGAAATATGTCCAAACAAACCAAAGAGCTTACCAACCACCTATGGGAGGAAGAAAAAGAGCCAGATCCCCAATTAAAGAAAGGAGTCCAAATCTGAATAGGGATCGACCAAAGAATGGCGAGGATAACACCAAACAATCTCCTATTTACACAGTTTTTGGTGTACCAACCGAAGAGTCCGCTCGGCAGGCAAAAAGAAAGGCTCGATACATAGGGAATGCAGAAATAGAAAGAACAAAGGAAAAAGCAACTTCAGATCCGATCACTTTCTCATCCAAAGATATGCAGGGAGTCAAGATTCCTTATGATGATGCTATTGTAATAAAATTTATCCTGGCCGGAATTGAAGTTCATAGAGTTCTGGTCGACTTCGGTTCTTCAGCAGATATTTTGTCTCTTGAAGCCTTCAAAAAGTTAAAGCTAGATGAAAGAATGCTCGTCCCATGAGGAACTCATCTTTACGGATTTAACGAAGCAGCAACTCGAGTAGAGGGTACCATCAGGTTAGACCTCGAGTAGGAGAACATCCTAGGGACAAAGTCGTCTAATCAGATTTTATGGTCGTATGGGATCTATCAGTTTACAATGTGATTCTTGGTCGACCAACCCTTTGTGCACTAGAATTGGTGGTATCATCCTTGCACATGAAGATGAAATTTATGACCTCCAGTGGTATCGGTGAATGTAGTGCTGACCAAAAGTCAAGTTGACTCAGCTATGTCAACTACATGAGCAAGAAAGCTAAGACAAGCTCGACCATGTCGGTTGAAGTGAGGGATGATCGAGATGAAGATACCATGCAAAGGGTAGAACCAGTGGAGAAACTCGAAAGGATTATCCTCAATCCTAAAAATTGAACTCAAGGAACAATGATCGGAGCTGAACAGAAAGCAAATCTTAAGGTTGAACTAGCAAAATTTCTGGAAAAACAACTCTGATGTCTTTGCATGGTCGGCAGCTGACATGCCCGACATAGATAGACAAGTAGCCAAGCACAGGTTATGTAAAACCCAGCCCTAACCTTGACCCGGAAACCTTGATATTTGTAGGTCCAGTGACCCGAAGTAAAGTAAGAAGTCAGCTTTGGGCCATCCCAGTGGAGAACTTGGTGTCTGGCTTTGAATCCATGAGAGTTGATGATGAGGTTCTATTTATGGAAACAGAATCTTGATGAAGATCGGATTAGTTGATGGACTTGGAGTGCTCTCTATCATGGTTTGAAGGCATTTCTACCTATTAGGTAAGTCACTTGATATGTGTGCAAAACCCCTTTAGGATTGGATTTGATCTGGGTCTTCAATTCCCCTGTTTAGGAGTTCTTTGAGCCCGATTGGTCGTCGATTGGTCGTTGGACCGGATCGACCAATCCACTCGACCAATGGGTGCTGTCTTTGGCAATTAGGTCTTGCTTGCTCTATTTAAGTCCAATCTCGAGTCTACTTACGTATTTTCTGCCTCCAAACTCTTTGGAGCGGACCAAAGACCTCGGCAAGTCATCTCCCTTGCATCCTTGGTGTTTTTCTTGACGGATCTTCGTCAAAACTCGTCCTTTTGCATCAAAGGTATGTCTACACTCTCTTCTTCTCCTCCATCTCTGTTTTTCTTTCCTTTTTGAGTTGAGACAGTAGAGGAGATGCTGCATTCTCTGTTGCAAACATCTCTGGACTTGTCTCTCATGATCTTCCTAAGGATTAATGGCTAATGCAATGATCTTAAACATGATCATTGCAAGCTTTTGAAGGAATCATGATCAAATCATGATCTTGTCTTTGTTTATCTTTTGATTTGAATTCTGATCTCCTTAGATCTACTATATTGATCATGTTAGTAGTCAATTGCTGTGTTTTCTTTTCATGATCCATGATCAATCAATCTCTAGTTGTTTCTCTTCTACCATACCATGTTTTCTTCATGAATCATGATAGTTACATATATGGTAGGTTTTGTTTCCTTGTTTAGATTTATGCTCTTAGGTCTATTTTCTTGAAGATCTAAGTATGCCTTTCATGATACCTTTATCTGAATCAATGATTCATTCTCCTATTGTTCTTGTCTTTGATTTCTATCTTGAATTCTTCAAGAACCATGATTGATCTAATTATGGTAACTTTTTGTTTCCTAATTTGTATCTTGATGACTTGATTTGATTAGTGTTTTGAGATTCCCTATATGTTAGGATACTACTAATGTAGTTTACCCCTTGATTAGTACCTTTTTGAACCACCAAATTCGGATTTTATATCTTAAAACTCTGATTTTGTAGGCCTCTTGTCTTCATTGGTCGGTGATTGGTCGATGGGGGCGATAGACCAATCCAATCGACCAATGAGTACAAGCAACTCGAATTGGTCTGTTTTGGATATTTTGGTATCTTTTCTGTTAGGGATATTTCCTAATATGTTGTATACACTTGTTTAGGACCTTCTTCTCAAGTTTGTCAAGATCTTACTTGATTTCTTAGGATTCCTTTGCAAGTTATAAAAGGTAAGGATGGTTACTTCTTTAACAACATAAATTGCATATCTTAGTTTCTATATATGAATCTTGTTAATTTATTTCTTTAAATAGATTCTTATAATGTTATACTACTTTGTGGTCTTGTCTTGATATCGGTAGCATTACTTATTTATATTGAATTGACTCATGTATGATTTACTTACCAGTTATATACAAGTTAATTGTAATTATTGATTTCTTTCCATATATGAAGTTACCATATATGTGATGTTATGAATTGATGCTTGTGTATGCTTAAGTACGGTTTGGAAAGGAGAGGTGTCCTTTTGACACTTCTGTCCTTGGACTACTACGGGAATATTATGGGATGTTTCCGGAGATGCCCTCTGAACACCTTCCTAAAGCTGTTGGATGACATATCTAGGATTTGTCTAGTAGTGTTGGGCTAGGATGTCCCGTTATGTCGAGACCCTAATCGGAGGGGTATTGAGACCGAACGACCCGTGGTAGCAATGGGGATTCATGGGCGCTCAAGACCGGTAACCAACCCGTGAGATGACAGGATTCACATTGTGGGGGCCATTTATTGGTAGGGTTGCATATGGATAGACTTGGGCTCACGGGCGCTCAAGACCGGTAACCAACCCGTGAGGGGGCGTGAGAGCTTCTCGTTTACCATATGTGGATGACCAATAGGGTTGATGAGTCCGTAGTCAGGGACTATGAGGACTCTAGTGTGAAGGATACCGGAAAGGATCGTCGGGGGACAAGGAATGGACGTATCCGGATCGACTTGATGTAACTAAGTAGAAGACTTGCATTTGGCTAGGCTTTACCCCGACATCTTGTTGGTACTTAGACCAATGGTGATGTGAGAGAGTGGTGACCTATACCCCCAGCCATGGAATGTCCCGAGGGATGCCGGACCCATTACCAACTGATGATGAGTGATTGAGACCTTCCTAAAGAAGTACGGTGCTATGACTTAAAGCATGTCTGCCAATAGAGACCAGCATATGTAGAGTTAGATTCATACATTCATTGTTTGTGTCATACCATATTGCATTTATGTTTGTTCTGAAATCCTGCCATTTATGTTATTATGGATTTAACTGCCTTACTGAGTTTCTTTGAAACTCATTCCTTTATTGTACAATGTTTGATAGACTATTCTACAGGGTTACGAATATCATGACGGCCCGTATGAAGAAGCGCAAGGAGATGAGGCATATCTCCGGGGAAGGTGATTGCGGTTACGACAATTACCATTGAAGATCCCGCGAGTGGTTATGCTCCGTACGATGCTTAGTCCGACCATAGAGTGGAAGCGCCCTTGTGCCGTTTATGAGATTTATACTTATAGGGATATTGTCTATAAGATTGAGAACAATTTAGTTACCTATTGTACCTGCTATTGGGATTAGATTCTATCTTGCTTATTCTCTTTTAGAACTACTTTTCTGCTGGTTGTAGAGTGGGATTTCGCCTCACTTTACTTATCTGATTTAGACACTCTGATTATATCTAGTACTCTGATTTATATATGATTCATCCTTTTCTTATTTGGATCTATGGTTTATCTTTCGCACTTTTATTATTATTGTTCATGATTATGTTATTGTTTATGTGGGAGGTTGATTACTCGATACCGATCTTGGGCTGTGGATCACACTCTCGGGTATGCCGGATAGGGTACCGGCTGGGAGGATGTACATGATTGGTATCGAGCCCAAGGTTGAGGAAATCCTAACCACAAAAGACAATAACTGAACATTCCTGAGTCATTGATCTGAAATGACTCCTCTACTCTTAGAAGTGAATAATAGAACACTTGGATTAGAAACTTAACCTATGAAGCATAACAGAATATTTCCGAATAACATACCATAATTATACTTAAACAAATGTCACTAATGCAAATAAAAGAAAGGTGCATAATATACAATAATTAAGTGAAACAAAATGAACTTCATTAATTTCAAAAGCTTTTACAACGATTACATCTGAAATGCATAAATGAAAATCCTAGGGTACGGTCTATCTAGGTGATCTTCTCTCGATCTCTATCCTATCTCCGTCGTGACTCCATCCTCTCATACATCTGCTCTCGTCCGACCTCCATCCTCTCTAGCATGGAAGTCATCGATCTCATCTGTGCCCCAAGATCTGAAGTCTACGGAATTGCATGAGAAGGGCCACCCGCCTCGAAGTGTGATGAAGGAAACTCGTGATGCAGCGGCTCGGCCTCGTGCATCTCTGTATCGTCTCCGGCCTGATCATCACTATCAGGACCGATATCCTCTCCTCCATCCTTTGAATCCTGATCCTCATCCTCTGACTCCTCATCATCCTCACCCTCGGGACCAGGAGATCTCTCAGACTGCTGCAGTCTCATCTGATGAATGGTCCGAGTCCCGATGACGTATCCCTGTGAACTAGTGTCCACTTGGTGTATCCTCGAAACTCACCCCCGAAATGCCTCGAAGATCAAGGTCGGTAGCCTTCCATAGCAAAGGTTCCGCATGCTAGGCCGCGAGAACCAAGTCCAAGCATGACCGCTGAATGATGTAGGAGAGATCGATCTCAAAGCCCATGTAGATGCGGTAGATGACTAAGGCCTCCATCACTGTGACCCGATGGTGATGTCCGGCCTTCAGCATAATGTTTCGGCCTACTATGCGACCGATAATCCGTGCAGAATCCGTCATCCGTCCGCTGGTCCACGGAGTGAAGCATCGACGACTATCCCATAGTGTAGAGCATATCTCGCGTAGCTCATACGACATCAGATAGCTGTCCAAATCTGCTCTTGCAGGTATCCACACACACTGCTGTGGATAGTAAGGAATCTGCAAGATCTCATCCAGTGCTCGGGTGGAAAAGCGAATCTGTGTCTGGAAGACCCTGCTCCTTAGGACAAGTCTAAGTGGATGTCCTTGACCTCGAGCCTCCTCTGTGTAGGTAAGGTTGCTGAAGAACAACCTCACTAGCTCCGGGTATACCGGCAAATCCTTGGTGAAGAGATGAGTCCACTGCAACGTGTCGAATCTCTGTCGAATCCTAAAGACTTTGAGCTGGCGTAGGTGAGCAAGACGTCCCAACTCAATGTTACAGTAACTGAAGTAGGCCTCGTACAAAAACTCGGCCTGAGGTGTGTCGAACATGTTCGGTCTCCGAACCTCCTGTCTAGGCTCTGAAGGAACCTGACCTCTGCCCCTAAGTGCCCCTACAATGCGACCACGACCTCTACCTCGTCCTCGCCCTCCCCTCTGCATAGTGTGTATCTGTGAAAGAGACAAGAGACATTTCCAGTTAGTGCTACTTTAAGATTTGAGCCAAAATGGTATTTTCGTAATTTTTCGGAAAATTTCAAATTTGGGGAAAATTTGATTTGAACATACTAGCATGTGCGCAATACTTGGAATTTCATGTCTATGATGTTTGTTTGAAGAAAATCGATCGAAAACTTGAATTAAAGCGAAAAATTCAGCAAGAAGGTAAATTTGGGGATTTTGCAATTTAGGTCAAAATTGGATTTTTGAAAAGTTGAAATTCGTTAAATCAAATTTTATGGACCTATCTACAATATCATCTTGAGCATGTAGCATTTGATTTCGTGCGGAAATTTCAAGCGGTTTGTGAGAAAACGAAAATTTTCTAAAGATAACAATTTCGGTATGAAAACGTTGCGAGATGAACACCAATATGTTAGAACTTGTTGTCTATGCATGGCATTGTGTTTGAAACCTAAGGAATATGTTTCTAAGCATTCCTAAGCATGATTTCTAGCATTGGATACAAGCAAAGCATGGTTTTGATTGAAATGCGAGCACGAGAAGATGAAAATGGAAGAAAGAATGAAAGATTTACCTTGTTTGTGTTGGTTGTGTGTTGAAGTGTTGTTGTTGAAGCACCAAAACACCTCAAGAACACTTGTAAGAACCTTTGGAGACTTTCCCTAGAGCTCTCTCACCTTTGAAAGAGGATAAAATGAAGTTGGAATGTGGAAATGAGGCTTATAATGCGAATTTTCGCATTCTGTCTTGATTGGTCGACTCATTGGTCGACTGGGTCAGTCGACCAATCACTCGACCAATGGTCACAGAGACCTCTTTTGCTGTTGAATTTTTTGGAAAATGTGATTTTTGCCTTATGGATTATGGTTTGATGACTATATGGATATATTTAAGCATGATTTAAGTTTTCAAATCATTTGGACTTGTGGTTTATGTTGAAACTTCGAAATTTGGTATTTTGATGTTCTCAGTTTTGCAGAATGGTTACTCTGAGAAGTGGGCGTGGTGAATCCAGTGGTCAAGGAGGTGGTGAAATACCTCATGGAGGTGGTGAGATACCTAACGTTGATCAGGGTACCCATGAGATACCCGGTGCCCCGAATGTTGGAAGCTTCCGTGATATTGCCAATATTATGGGCAATATGATGCGGCGACAAGCGGCTCGGTTCAACCAGATGTTGGTGGGTTTCATGACTACGCACAATGAGACTCGAACTGGTGCTAATGTGAATCCTCATGCCGGATTCTGAATGCGGGAGGTTTAGCTGGAACTCCTCATACTACTTTGATGGAGAGTTTTCTGAAGATGCAAGTACCTACTTTCACTGGAGTTACCAAGGACCCCTTGTTTCCTAACAAGTGGCTTCGTGAGTTGGAGAAGGCTTTCCGACATCTACAATGCTCGGAAGCTCAGAAGATTCTGTTTGCTGAGCAGAAGTTGCAACAAGAAGCTGATGCATGGTGGACCTCCACTCGGCTTGTTTTGGAAGGTTTGCATGCAGGAGTTGTAACTTGGGAGTTGTTCAAGGAGGCTTTTTGCTTGAATTATTTCCCCGAGGCGGTGAAAGATGCGAAGGAAGCTGAGTTTATGGTTCTCACACAAGGATCTTTGTCCGTGTTGGAGTACCAACGAAGTTTGAGGAGCTTCATTTCTTTGCTCCAAATTCTCTGAAGGTCGATCTCGCCAAAGCGAAGAAGTTCTTCAAAGGACTGCGCCCTGCCATTAAAGCTTACCTCATAGTCCAGCCTATAGTGAGCTATGCTCAAGTGGTGCAGAACTCGAAGAAGTTGGAAGAAACAGAGAAGGAAAGTGCACGTGTGCAAAGGCCCTGGCAGCCAAGGAACCCTGGGTTGGTGGATCGTAATGATCGGCGTTTTGTGAGACCTACACCCTACCCCACTCCTACCTTTCAACCTAGGAGTGTAGGTCAGAACTCGGGTTTTCAGCAGCCCGGCCAGTTTAGACAGTATGGCGGAAACCGACCACCAGTGAGTGCAAGTGCTAGGCCTGTGAATGCGAATCCTAGGCCTTTTGTTCAGAAGCCCTCTATTGCAGCTACCCTAGTTGGATCCAGCAATCCTGTTTGCTTTTACTGCAAGCAAGCTGGTCATTCGCTCGTGCCTGTCCAAAGCGGCCTGTCCAGCAGCCTACTCCAGTGGTGAAGAGTGCTCCTACTCCTCCCTCTGGTAGAGTGTTCCGGTATTTCCGATCTTGGGCAGGATCCAAGCCATGAAGTGATTACGGGTACATTGTTAGTTGCTTCTATTTACGCATTTGTCTTATTTGATACGGGTGCATCTCATTCGTTCATGTCATTTGCATTCATCAAGAAGAGTGACCTAATCCCCCGAGAAGTTGTCTAGTTGTTTATTGATTAGTACACCTCCTTGGTCTGTTGTGAAACTAGATAAGGGGTTATCTAAATGTCTGTGTTGATTGGTGAGAAGAACTTGGAAGCCAATTTTGTACTTCTTGATATGAAGGACTTCGATGTTATTTTGGGAATTGATTGGTTAACAGCCCACAAAGTTGTGTTTCTTTGTTCCTCAAAGAAGATTCAGTTCCATATTTGTGGAAGTCCGGTCTTAGAATTTCATGGTGAGAAGAGAAGGGTTTGTAAGAAGGTGCTTGTACTTGCCTGATGCAAGTCTATGCCCTAGTGGATGATGCTTCATCCGAAGGCAAGGGTAAAGTGGAGAAAAGAGTCGATGAAGTCGGGGTTGTCTGTGACTTTGTTGATGTCTTCCCCGATGATCTATCGGGAGTGCCTCCAGACGGGGATGTCGAGTTTTCTATTGATCTCGTCCACGAGTGCCGCTCCATTATCTAAAGCTCCGTATAGGATGGCTCCTAGCGAGTTGAAAGAGTTGCAAAATCAGTTGAATGAACTCATTGATAGAGGTTTCGTACAACCTAGTGTATCACCTTGGGGAGCTCCGGTCTTGTTTGTCAAGAAGAAAGAGGTAGTAGTATGCGCCGTGCATCGACTACCGTGAGTTGAATAAGGTGACTATCAAGAATAGATACCGCTGCCCCAGAATAGATGATCTCTTCGATCAGTTTAAAGGTGCGGTTGTGTTCTCAAAGATTGACTTAAGATCCGGATATCACCAATTGAAAGTGAAGTCTAGTGATATCTTCAAGACAGCTTTCGAACACGGTATGGCCACTACGAGTTTAGGGTCATGCCCTTGGATTGACCAATGCTCTGCGGTGTTCATGGACCTCATGAACCGAGTATTTCACGATGTGCTTGATAAGTTTGTGATTGTTTTCATCGACGACATCCTGATCTATTCGAAGAAGCGAAGAAGAGCATGCAAGCCATCTAAGTTTCACTTTGCAAAGGTTGTGAGAAAAGAAGTTGTTCGCCAAGTTTAGCAAGTGTGATTTCTGGCTTAAGAGTGTAGTATTCCTTGGGGCCATGTGGTTTCAGCCGAAGGTATTAGTGTCCGATCCCGAAAAAGTTCAATTTGTGGCTGATTGGGAAAGACCGAGACGGTACGGAAATAAGAAGTTTTCTTGGATTGGCGGGTTACTACAGAAGGTTTATTGAGAACTTTCTCGGTTGGCTGCTCCTATGACTAAGTTGACTAGGAAAGAAGAAAGTTTGTTTGGTGGCGCGCCTTTGTGAGAAGAATTTCCAAGAGTTGAAAGATAGATTGACAAGTGCCCCAGTTTTGACTATACCCGAGTAGTTCCGATGGTGTGACAGTTTACACCGATGCGTCAAAGATTGGATTGGGTTGCGTCTTGATGCAACATGGCAAGGTCGTAACCTATGCTACTCGGCAATTGAAAGATTATGGCGGAAATACCCCACTCCACGATCTAGAACTTGCCGTTGTTGTCTTTAGCTTTGAAGATTTGGACACATTACCTCTCGGTGGGAAGGATTGCCATTTTCACGGATCATAAGAGTTTGAAATACTTCTTTACCCAAAAGGAGTTGAACATGAGACAAAGGAGATGGTTGGAACTAGTCTCTGATTATGATTGTGATATTGAGTATCACCAGAGAAAAGCAAACGTTGTAGCTGATGCTCTTAGTAGGAAGAACCAGGAAGAAGACTTTGGATTTGAATGCTTTGTGTTTACCATTGTGGTCTTATTGGGTTTTGATTTGGAAATTGTCCTTGAGAATTCTGATTTTATTCTTTCTCGCATGATCCAAAATCTGGCCTTAGAATAAAATTGTTGCTCTGATTTCGACCAAGAACTTTTGATCAAAGTTGAGAAGATTTCTTTGAATCCAAAGTGGGACCCTGACTTTGGTATATCCATGGATGGTGCTTTATTGTTTAGAGGAAGAGGTGCGTGCATAAGCGAGCGAAGAAATTAAGAAGGAAATATTGAAGGAACACACCAGTCAGTCTTTACTATACACGGAAGCACCAAGATGTCTAAGACTTGAAGGAACATTTTGGTGGATTGGTTTGAAGGCTGATGTTGATGATTTTGTTGCCAAGTGTGAGACTTCCAACGTGACTCGTTAGACAACCCCCCACTGGATTACTTCAACCTCTTCCTATTCCTAGTTGGAAGTGGGAGGATATCTCTATGGACTTTGTAACTAGCTCCCTCGGACAAGTAAAGGCAATGACACTTGTGGGTGATTGTTGATAGGTTGACCAAATCAGCCCACTTCATTCCTATGAAATCACTCATACTGGATAAGCTAGCAAGGCTTTCGTGGATAATGTGGTTCGCTTGCATGGTGTGCCATTGAGTTTATTTAGGATCGTGATCCTAGGTTCACCTCGAGGTTTTGGAATAGTTTGCAGAAGGCCCTAGGAACCCAATTGAACTTGAGTACAACTCATCATCCATAGTCCGATGGACAATCCGAGCGGACAATTCAGACATTGGAAGACATGCTCAGATCTTGTGTGGTGGATATGGGTGGTAATTGGGATGAACACCTAGCTTTGGTTGAGTTTGCCTATAACAACGGTTATCCAAGCAACAATAGGCATGGCTCCATTCAAGGCTTTGTATGGCAGTACTTGTAGGACACCTTTCTACCTTGGATAGAGACAGGTGAAAGAAAAGTCTTAGGTCTGAGATGATTGAAGCTACGAGTGCTATGGTAGATATGATAAGAGAAAGGATTAAGTCGCAAATCAAGACAGAAATTTTATGCTGATAAGAGAAGGACGGATTTGGAATTTCAAGTTGGAGAGAAAGTTTTTCTGAAGGTTTCACTAATGAAGGGTGTGATGAGATTTAATGTTAAGGGAAAGCTTAGCCCTCGTTTCATTGGACCTTTCGAGATTTTGGGAAAAGGTTGGACTTGTTGCTATCGATTAGCATTACCTCCGCCTCTTTGGTGTTCACAATGTGTTTCATATTTCGATGCTCAGGAAATACAGAGAGAACGGAACACATTTTGAAGCAAGCACTGAAGGACTTAGTGCTGATTTGACCTATGATGAAGAGCGGGGTGAAATCTTGGATAAGAAGGACAAGCAGTACATGATCGCACCATTCCTTTGGTGAAGATTCGTTGGAAGAACCAAACCGAAGAAGCTTAGAGAAGGAAGCAGATATGAAGGAGGAAATTTCCTTACCTCTTTGGAAGCTTACAGATACGCTCTCAATTTAGAGGACGAAATTCTTTAAGGGGGGAGAATGTAAAACCCACTCCCTCAACCTTGCCCCCGAAACCTTGTTATTTGTAGGTCCGTTGGACCCGGAAGTAAAGTAAGAAGTCGCCTTGGGCCATCCCGTCGAGGACTTGGTGTCCGGCTTTGAATCCATGAGAGTTGATGATGAGGTTCTATTTATGGAAAACCGAATCTTGATGAAGATCGGATTAGTTGATGGACTTGGAGTGCTCTCTATCATGGTTTGAAGGCATTTCTACTCTATTAGGAAAGTCACTTGATATGTGTGCAAAACCCCTTTAGGATTGGATTTGATCCGGGTCTTCAATTCCCCGTTTATGAGTTGTTTTAACCGATTACCTGACCTGGGACCACGACCAATCCACTCGGATCAATGGGTTTGTCATTTTGGCAATTAGGTCTTGCTTGCTCTATTTAAGTCCAATCTCGAGTCTACTTCGTATTTTCTGCCTCCAAACTCTTTGGAACGAACCAAAGACCTTCCCAAGTCATCTCCTTGCATCCTTGGTGTTTTTCTTGACGGATCTTCGTCAAAACTCTTCCTTTTGCATCAAAGGTATGTCTACACTCTCTTCTTCTCCTCCATCTCTGCTTTTTCTTTCCTTTTTGAGTTGAGACAAAGAGAAGAGATGCTGCATTCTCTCAAGTTGTAAACATCTCCTCGACTTGTCTCTCATGATCTTCCTAAGGATTAATGTGAAGTTAATGCAATGATCTTAACCATGATCACGTAAGCTTTTGAAGGAATCATGATCAAACTATGATCTTGTCTTTGTTTATCTTTTGATTTGAATTCTGATCTCCTTAGATCTACTATATTGATCATGTTAGTAGTCAATTGCTGTGTTTTCTTTTCATGATCCATGATCTATCAATCTCTAGTTGTTTCTCTTCTACCATACCATGTTTTCTTCATGAATCATGATAGTTACATATATGGTAGGTTTTGTTTCCTTGTTTAGATTTATGCTCTTAGGTCTATTTTCTTGAAGATCTAAGTATGCCTTTCATGATACCTTTATCTGAATCAATGATTCATTCTCCTATTGTTCTTGTCTTTGATTTCTATCTTGAATTCTTCAAGAACCATGATTGATCTAATTATGGTAACTTTTTGTTTCTTAATTTGTATCTTGATGACTTG